>NW_012107552.1:61608-96224 GCF_000951045.1 Mandrillus leucophaeus
TTCTCAAAACACTACCTTTCAGTTTTTATCTGAAGATATTTCCTTTTACACTGTATCCCTCATTGCGCTGCCAAATATCACTTTGCAGATTCCACCAGAAGGGTGTTAGCAAACAGCTACATGAACACAAAGGTGGAACTCTGTGACATGAATGCACAGGTCACATGAAAGTTTCTGAGAACGCTTCCTTTCAGTTTTTATCTGAAGATATTTCCTATTTCACTGTATCCCTCAATGCGCTCCCAAATATCACTTTGCAGATTCCACCGGAAGAGTGTTAACAAACAGCTACATGAACAGAAAGGTGGAACTCTGTGAGATGAACTCAGAGATCAGAAAGACAATTCTCAGAAATCTTCTTCCTTGTTTTTATCTGGGGATGTTTCCTTTGGCTGCCTCCTCCTCCAAGAGTTCTGAAATATCGGTTCTCAGATTCAACAAAATGTGGACTAGCAAACAGCTCAAAGCAGTTTCACAGAAAGCTTCTTTCTGCTTTTTATCTGAATATATTTCCTTTGTGACTGTAAGCTTCATTGGGCAAAGAAATATCCCACTGCAGATTTCAAGAAAACTGTGATAGCAAATTGATCAATGAACAGAAATGTGTAACTCTGTGAGTTGCATTCACACGTCACAATGCAGTTTCTCACAACGTTTCTTTTCAGTTTTTATCTGAAGGCATTTCCTTTTTCACGGTAGCCGTCAATGCGCTCCCAAATATCACTTAGCAGATTCCATGAGAAGAGTGTTAGCAAACAGCTACATGAACAAAAAGGTCGAACTCTGTGAGAAGAATGCACAGGTCACATGGAAGTTTCTCAGAACGCTTCCATTCAGTTTTTATCTGAAGATATTTCGTTTTTCACTTTAGCCATGAATGCGCTCCCAAATATCACTTAGCAGATTGCACGAGAAGAGTGTTAGCAAACAGCTACATGAACAGAAAAGTGGAACTCTGTAACATGAATGCACAGATCACAGGCACGTTTCTGAGAACGCTTTCTTTCAGTTTTTATCTGAAGATATTTCGTTTTTCTCTGTATCCCTCAATGCGGTCCCAAATATCAGTTTGCACATTCCACCGGAAGAGTGTTAGAAAAAACAGCTACATGAACAGAAAAGTGGAACTCGGTGAGATGAACTCAGAAATCAGAAAGACATTTCTCAGAAATCTTCATTCTCTTCTTTTTCCCGGGATATTTACTTTGGCTGCCCACACCTCCAAGCGATCTGAATTATTCTTTCTCAGATCAGCAAAAACTGAACTAGCAAACAGATCCATGAAACACTGCTGTAACTCATTGCGTTGAATTCACACATCACTAAGCAGTTTCTCGGAAAGCTTCTATCTACTTTTTATCTGAAGATATTTACTTTGCCACCACAAGCTTCATTGGGCAAGGATATATCTCACTGCAGATTTCAAGAAAATTGTCTTCGCAAAGTGATCAATGAACAGTCACTGTGTGAGTTGCATTCACACGTCACGATGCAGTGTCTCCGAACACTTCTTCTCAGTTTTTATCTGAAGTTATTTCCTTTTTGACTGTATCCTTCAAAGCGCTGCCAAATATCACTTTGCAGATTCCACGAGAAGAGTGTTAGCAAACAGCTACATGAACAGAAAGGTGGAACTCGCTGAGATGAACTCGGAGATCAGAAGGACATTTCTCAGAAATCTTCATTCTCGTTTTGATCGGAGGATATTTACTTTGGCTACCTACCCCTCAAGCAATCCGAAATATCGGTTCTCAGATTCAGGAAATACTGGAGTAGTAAACAGCTCCATGATATACTGCTGTAACTCAGTGAGTTGAATTCACACATCACGAAGCACTTTCTCGGAGAGCTTCATTCTACTTTTTATCTGAAGATATTTCCTTTGCCACCGTAAGCTACATTGGGCAAAGAAATATCCCGCTGCAGATTACAAGAAAACTGTGTTAGCAAACTGATCAATGGACAGAAATGTGTCACTCTGTAAGTTGCATTCACACGTCACAATGCAGTTTCTCAGAATGCTTCTTTTCAGTTTTTATGTAAAGACATTTTCTTTTTCACTGTATCCGTCTAGGTGCTCCCAATATCACTTAGCAGATTCCATGAGAAGAGTGTTAGCAAACAACTACATTAACAGAAATGTGGAACTTTGTGAGATGAATGCACAAGTCACAGAGAAGTTTCTCTGAACCCTTCCATTCAGTTTTACCTGAAGATATTTCCTTCTTCACTGTATCGCTCAATGTGCTCCCAAATATCACTTAGCAGATTCCACGAGAAGAGTGTTAGCAAACAGCTACATGAACAGAAAGGTGGAACTCAGTGAGATGAATTCAGAGATCAGAAGGACATTTCTCAGAAATCTTCATTCTCGTTTTTATCGGGAGGTATTTCCTTTTGCTATATACTCCTAAAAGCGATTAGAAATATCTGTTCTCAGATTCAACGAAAACTGGACCAGCAAACAGCTCCATGAAATCCTACTGTAACTCAGTGAGTTGAATTCACACATCACGAAGCAGTTTCTCAGAAAGCTTCTTTCTACTTTTTATCTGAAGATATTTCCTTTGTCACCATAAGTTTCATTGGGCAAAGAAATATCCCCCTGCAGATTTCAAGAAAACTGTGTTAGCAAACTTATCAATTAACAGAAAAGTGTCACTCTGTGAGTTTTATTCGCACGTCACAATGCGGTTTCTTAGAACGCTTCTTTTCAGTTTTTATCTGAAGATGTTTCCTTTTTCACTGTATCTGTCAAGGCGCTCCTAAATATCACTTACCTGATTCCATGAGAAGAATGTTAGCAAACAACTACATGAACAGAAAGGTGGAACTCTGTGAGATGAACTCAGAGATCAGAAAGAGATTTCTCAGAAATCATGTTTCTTCTTTTTATCTGTGGATATTTCCTTTGGCTGTATACTCCTCAAAGAGATTTAAAATCTCTGTTCTCAGATTCAATAAAAACTGAACTAGGAAACACCTCCATGAAATGCAGCTTCCACTCAGTGACTTGAATTCACACATCACAAAGCAGTTTCTCCTAAAACTTCTTTCTACTTTTTTCTGAAGATATTTCCTCTCTCACCATAAGCTTCATTGGGCAAAGAAATATCCCAGTGCAGATTTCAAGAAAACTGTGTTAGCAAACTGATCAATGAACAGAAAAGCGTAACTCTGTCAGTTGCATTCACACGTTAGAATACAGTTTCTCAAAATGCTTCTTTTCAGTTTTTTTCTGACGATATTTCCTTTTTCACTGTAGCCGTCAATGCGCTCCCAAATATCACTTAGCAGATTCCATGAGAAGAGTGTTAGCAAACAGCTAAATGAACAGAAAGTTGGAACACTGTGAGATGAATGCATAGGTCACATGGAAGTTTCTCAGAATGCTTCCATTCAGTTTTTATCTGAAGATATTTCCTTTTTCACTGTATCCCTCAATGCGCTCCGAAATACCACTTTGCAGATTCCACCAGAAGAGTGTTAGCACACAACTACATGAACAGAATCGTGGAACTCTGTGAGATGAATGCACAGGTCACCGAGAAGTTTCTCTGAACCCATCCTTTCAGTTTTTACCTGAAGATATTTCCTTTCTCACTGTATCCCTCAAAGTGCTCTCAAATATCCCTTAGCAGATTCCTAGAGAAGAGTGTTAGCAAACAACTACATGAATAGAAAGGTGAAACTCGGTGAGATGAATGCACAGGTCACAGAGAAGTTTCTCTGAACCCTTCCATTCAGTTTCTACCTGAGGATATTTTCTTTTTCACTGTATCCCTCAATGTGCTTCCAAATATCTCTTAGCAGATTCCAGGAGAAGAGTGTTTGCAAACAGCTACATGAACAGAAAGGTGGAAATGTGTGACATGAACTCAGTGATCATAAAGACATTTCTCAGAAATCTTTATCGTTCTTATCTGCTGATATTTCCTTTGGCTGCCTACTCCTCCAAGCGATCCGAAATATCGGTTCTCAGATTCAACAAAAACTGGACTAGCAAACAGCTACATGAAATACAGCTGTAACTCAGTGAGGTGAACTCACACATCACAAAGCAATTTTTCAGAAAGCTTCTTTCTGCTTTTTATCTGAATATATTTCCTTTGTCACTGTAAGCTTCATTGGGCAAAGAAATAACCACTGCAGATGTCAAGAAAACTGTGTTAGCAAACTGATCAATGAACAGAAATGTATAATTCTGTGAGTTGCATTCACACGTCACAATGCAGTTTCTCAGAACATTTCTTTTCAGTTTTTATCTGAAGGCATTTTTTTTTTTTCACTGTATCAGTCAATGCACTCCCAAGTATCACTTAGTAGATTCCATGAGAAGAGTGTTAGGTAACAGCTACATGAACAGAAAGGTGGAACTCTGTGAGATGAACTCAGAGATCAGAAAGACATTTCTCAAAAATCATCTTTCTCGTTTTTATCTGGGGATATTTCCTTTGGCTGTCTATCCCTCCAAGAGATCCAATATATCGTTTCTCAGATTCAACAAATACTGGACTAGCAAACAGCTCCATGAAATACAGCTGTAACTCAGTGAGTTGAACTCACACATCACAAAGTAGTTTCTCAGAAGGCTTCTTTCTGCTTTTTATCTGAATATATTTCCTCTGTCGTTGTAAGCTTCATTGGGCAAAGAAATATCTCATTGCCAATTTCAAGAAAACTGTGTTAGCAAACTGATCAATGAATAGAAATGTGTAACTCTGTGAGTTGCATTCACACGTCACAATGCAATTTCTCAGATCTCTTCTTTTCAGTTTTTATCCGAAGGTATTTCCTTTTTCACTGTAGCTGTCAAGTCGCTCCCAAATATCACTTAGCAGATTCCATGAGAAGAGTGTTAACAAACAGCTATATGAACAGAAAGGTGGAACTCTGTGAGATCAATGCACAGGTCACATAGAAGTTTCTCAGAGCGCTTCATTTCAGTTTTTATCTGAAGATATTTCCTTTTTCACTGTATCCCTCAAAGCGCTGCCAAATATCACTTTGCAGATTCCACCACAAGAGTGTTAGCAAACAGCTCCATGAACAGAAAGGTGAACTCAGAGATCAGAAGACATTTCTCAGAAATCTTCTCTCACGTTTTTATCTGGGGATTCTTCCTTTGGCTGTATACTCCACCAAACGATCTGAAATATCTGTTCTCAGATTCAACAAAAACTGGACTAGCAAAGAGCTCCACGAAATACTGCTGTAACTCAGTAAGTTGAATTCACACATCACGAAGCAGTTTCTCAGAAAGCTGCTTTCTACTTTATATATGAAGATATATCCTTTGTCACCATAAACTCCGGTGGGCAAAGAAACATCCCACTGCAGATTTGAAGAAAACTGTGTTAGCAAACTGTTTAATGAACAGAAAAGTGTAACTCTGTGAATTGTATTCACACATCGCAATGCATTTTCTCAGAACGCTTCTTTTCAGTTTTTACCTCTAGATATTTCCTTTTTCACTGTAGCCATCAATGTGCTCCCAAATATCTCCTAACAGATTCCATAAGAAGAGTGTTAGCCAACACCTACATGAACAGAAAGATGGGACTCTGTGAGATGAACTCATAGATTAGAAAGACATTTTTCAGAAATCTTCTTTCTGGTTTTTTTCCGGGGGATATTTCCTTTGGCTGTATACTCCTCCACGCAATCCGAAATATCTGTTCTCAGATTCAACAAAAACTGAATAAGGAAACAACTCCAGAAATAGAGCTGCTACTCAGTGAGTTGAAATCACACATCACAAAGTAGTTTCTCGGAACCCTTCTTTCTGCTTTTTATCTGAAGATATTTCCTATGTCACTGTAAGCTTCATGGGGCAAAGAAATATCCCACTGAAGATTTCAAGAAAACTATGTTAGCAAACTGATCTATGAACAGAAAAGTGTAACTCTGTGAGTTGCATTCACACGTCACAATGCAGTTTCTCAGAACGCTTCTTTTCAGTTTTTATCTGAAGATATTTCCTTTTTCACTGTAGCCGTCATGGCACTCCCAAATATCAATTAGCGGTTTCCACGAAAAGAGTGTTAGCAAACAACTACATGGAGAGATATGTGGAACTCTGTGAGAAGAATGCACAGCTCACAGAGAAGTTTCTCTGAACCCTTCCTTTCAGTTTTTACCTGAAGATATTTCCTTTTTCACTGTATCCCTCAATGTGCTCACAAATATCACTTAGCAGATTCCACGAGAAGAGTGTTACACACAGCTACATGAACAGAAAGGTGGAACTCTGTGAGATGAACTCAGAGATTAGAAAGTCATTTCTCAGAAATCTTCTTTCTCATTTTTATCTGGGGATATTTCCTTTGGCTGTGTACTCCTGAAAGACTTTTGAAATATCTGTTCTCAGATTCAACAAAAACTGAAGTAGGAAACAGCTCCATGAAAGACAGCTGCCTCTCAGTGATTTGATTTAACACATCACAAAGCAGTTTCTCCGAAAATTTCTTTCTACTTCTTATCTGAAGATATTTCCTTTGTCACCATAAGATTCATTGGGCAAAGAAATATCACACAGAAGATTTCAAGAAAACAGTGTTAGCAAACTGATCAATAAGCAGAAATGTGTAACTCTGTGAGTTGTATTCACACGTCCTAATACAGTATCTCAAAACGCTTCTGTTCAGTTCTTTTCTGACGATATTTCCTTTTTCAATGTAACCGTCAATGCGCTCCCAAGCATCACTTAGCAGATTCCATGAGAAGAATGTTACCAAACAGCTACATGAACAGAAAGGTGGAACTCTGTGAGATGAATGCATAGGTCACATGGAAGTTTCTCAAAACACTACCTTTCAGTTTTTATCTGAGGATATTTCCTTTTTCACTGTATCCCTCAATGCGCTGCCAAATATCACTTTGCAGATTCCACCAGAAGAGTGTTAGCACACAACTACATGAATAGAAATAGATTAGAAAGACATTTTTCAGAAATCTTCTTTCTGGTTTGTTTCTGGGGGATATTTCCTTTGGCTGTATACTCCTCCAAGCGATCTGAAATATCTGTTCTCAGATTCAACAAAAACTGAATAAGGAAACAGCTCCATGAAATAGAGCTGCTACCCAGTGAGTTGAAATCACACATCACAAAGTAGTTTCTCGGAACCCTTCTTTCTACTTTTTATCTGAAGATATTTCCTTTGTCACCGTAGGCTTCATTGGGCAGAGAAATGCCCCACTGCAGAGTTGAAGAAAACTATGTTAGCAAACTGATCAATGAAGAGAAAAGTGTAACTCTCTGAGTTGCATTCACACATCACAATGCAGTTTCTCAGAACGCTTCTTCTCAGTTTTTATCTGAAGATATTTGCTTTTTCACTGTATCCCTCAATGCGCTGCCAAATAACACTTAGCAGTTTCCATGAGACGAGTGTTAGCAAACAGCTGCATGAACAGAAAGGTGGAACTCTGTGAGATGAATGCACAGGTCACATGGAAGTTTCTCAGAACGCTTCCTTTCAGTTTTTATCATAAGATATTTCCTTTCTCACTGTCTCCCTTAAAGTGCTCTCAAATATCACTTTGCAGATTCCACCAGAAGAGTTTAAGCAAACAGCTACATGAACAGAAAGGTGGAACTCTGTGAGATGAACTCAGAGATCAGAAAGAAATTTCTCAGAAACCTTCTTTCTCGTTTTTATCTGGGGATACTTCCTTTGGCTGTATACTCCACCAAACGATCCGAAATATCGGTTCTCAGATTCAACAAAAACTGGACTAGCAAAGAGCTCCATGAAATACTGCTGTAACTCAGTGAGTTGAATTCACACATCACGAAGCATTTTCTCAGAAAGCTGCTTTCTACTTTTTATCTGAAGACATATCCTTTGTCACCATAAGCTTCATTGGGCAAAGAAATATCCCACTGCAGATTTGAAGAAAACTATGTTAGCAAACTGATCAATGAACAGAAAAGTGTAACTCTGATATTTGCATTCAGACATCACAATGCAGTTTCTCAGAACACTTCTTTTCAGTTTTTATCTGAAGATATTTCCTTTTTCACTGTAGCCGTCAATGCACTGCTAAATATCACCTAGCAGATTCCACGAGAAGAGTGTTAGCACAGAGGTACATGAACAGAAAGGTAGAATCTCTGACATGAATGCAAAGTTCACAGAGTAGTTTCTCAGAACGCTTCCTTTCAGTTTTTATCTGAAGATATTTCCTTTTTCCCTGTACACCAAAATGCACTCCCAAATATCCCTTTGCAGATTCCACTAGAAGAGTGTTAGCAAGCAGCTACATGAACAGAAAGGTGGAACTCTGTGAGATGAACTCAGAGATCAGAAAGACATTTCTCAGAAATCTTTCTCTTTTTCATCGGGGGATATTTCCTTTGGCTGTATACTCTTCCAAGCGATTCGAAATATCGGTTCTCAGATTGAACAAAAACTGGACTAGCAAACAGCTCCATGAAATACAGCTGTAACCCAGTGTGTTGAATTCACACACAGAAAGCAGTTTCTCGGAAAGCTTCTCTCTGCTTTTTATCTGAAGATATTTCCTTTGATACCGTAAGCTTCATTGGGAAAAGTAATATCCCACTGCAGATTTCAAGAAAACTGTGTTAGCAAACTGATCAATTAACAGAAAAGTGTAACTCTGTGAGTTGCCTTCACACATCACAATGCAGATTCTCAGAACGCTTCTTTTCCGTATTTATCTGGAGGTATTTCCTTTTTCACTGTAGCCTTCAAGGCGCTCCCAAATATCACTTAGGAGATTCCACGAGAAGAGTGTTAGCAAACAACTACATGAACAGAAATGTGGAACTCTGTGAGATGAATGCACAGGTCACAGAGAAGTTTCTCTGAATGCTTCCATTCAGTTTTTACCTGAAGGTATTTCCTTTTTTACTGTTGCCGTCAAGGCGTTCCCAAATACCACTTAGCAGATTCCACGAGAAGATTGTTAGAAAACAGCTACATGAACAGAAAGGTGAACCTCTGTGAGCTGAATTCAGAGATCAGAAAGACATTTCTCAGAAATCTTCTTTCTCATTTTTATTTTTGGATATTTCCTTTGGCTGTATACCCCTCAAAGCGATTCGAAATATCTCTTCGCAGATTAAACAAAAACTGGACTAGGAAACAGCTCCATGAAATACAGCTGCAACTCAGTGAGTTGAATTTACACATCATAAAGCAGTTTCCCCGACATCTTCTTTCTACTTTTTATCTGAAGATACTTCCTTTTTCAAGGTAAGCTTCATTGGGCAAAGAAATATCCCACTGCAGACTTCAGGTAAAGTGTGTAAGCAAACTAATCAATGAACAGAAAAGTGTAACTCTGTGAGTTGCATTCACACGTCACAATGCGGTTTCTCAGAACGCTCATTTTCAGTTTTTACCTGAAGATATTTCCTTAATCACTTTAGCCGTCAAGGCGCTCCCAAATATCACTTAGCAGATTCCACGAGAAGAGTGTTAGCAAACAGCTACATGAACAGAAAGGTGGAACTCTGTGAGATGAATTCAGTGATCAGACAGTCATTTCTCAGAAATCTTCTTTCTCGTTCTTATCTGGGGATATTTCCTTTGGTTATATACTCCTCCAAGCGATCCGAAATATCTGTCCACAGGTTCACAAAAATTGGACTAGCACTCAGGTCCATGAAATACAGCTGTAACCTAGTGAGTTGAATTCACACATCACAAAGCAGTTTCTCAGAAATCTTCTCTCTCCTTTTTTAAATGAAGATATTTTTTTTGTCACCGTAAGCTTCATTGGGCAAAGAAATATCCCACTGCAGATATCCAGAAAAATGTGTTAGCGAACTGATCCATGAAGAGAAAAGTGTAACTCTGTGAGTTGCATTCACACGTCACAATGCAGTTTCTCAGAACGCTTCTTTTCAGTTTTTATCTGAAGGTATTTCCTTTTTCACTGTAGCCATCAATGCGCTCCCAAATATCACTTAGCAGATTCCACGAGAAGAGTGTTAGCAAACATTTACATGAACAGAAAGGGGGAACTCTGTAAGATGAATGCAAAGGTCCCATAAAAGTTTATCAGGACCCTTCCTTTCAGTTTTTATCTGAAGATGTTTCCTTTTTCACTGTATCCCTCAAGGCGCTCCCTAATATCTCTTAGCAGATACCACGAGAAGAGTGTTAGCCAACAGCTACATGAACAGAAAGGTGGAACTCTGTGAGATGAACTCAGAGATCAGAAAGACACTTATCAGAAGTCTTCTTTCTCTTTCTTATCAGGGGATGTTTCATTTGGCTGTATAATCCTCCAAGCGATCCAAAATATCGGTTCTCAGATTCAACAGAAACTGGACCAGCAAACAGCTCCATGAAATAGAGCTGTAACTTAGTGAGTTGAATTCACACATCACAAAGCAGTTTCTCAGAAAGCTTCTTTCTACTTTTTATCTGAATATATTTCCTTTGTCACTGTAAGCTTCATTGAGCAAACAAATATCCTACTGCTGATTTCAAGAAAACTTTGTTAGCACACTGATCAATGAACAGAAATGTGTAACTCTGTGAGTTGCATTCACACGTCAAAAAGCAGTTCCGCAGAACGCTACTTTTCAGTTTTTGTCTGAAGATATATCTTTTTTCACTGTAGCCGTCAATGCGCTCCCAAATATCACTTAGCAGATTCCACGAGAAGAGTGCTAGCAAACAGCTACATGAACAGAAAGGTGGAACTCTGTGACCTGCATTCACACGATATTTCCTTTTTCATCATAGCCCTCAATGCACTCCCGATATAACTTTTCAGTTTCCCTGAAAGCAGTGTTAGCCGACTCCTTCATGAAGACTAAGCTGTAACTCTGTGAGATAAATACACATATCACAAACAACTTTCTTAGAAAGCTTCTTTCACGTTTTTAATTGAGAATATTTCCTTTATCAGAATACATGTCAATTCAATCCAAAGTATCTCTTGTCTGATTCCCCAAAGACAGTGTTAATAATCCGCTCCATGAATCGAAAGTGTAACTCTGTGAGTCGAATTCACATATCACAAAGCAGTTTCTCAGAAAGCTTCTTTCTAGTTTTTATCTGAGGATATTTCTTTTGTCACCGTAAGCTTCCTTGTACTAAGAAATATCCCATTGCTGATTTCAGAAAACTGTTAGCAAACTTATCCATGAATAAAAAAGTTTAACTCTGTTAGTTGCATTAACATGTTACAATGAAGTTTCTCAGAACGCTTCTTTCCAGTTTTTTTCTGACAATATTTCCTTTTTCATCGTAGCCCTCAATGCGCTCCCAAATATCACTTTTCAGATTCCCCGAAAGTAGTGTTAGCAGAATCCTTCATGAAGACTAAGCTCTAACTCTGTGAGATGAATTCACGTGTCACAAAGAAATTTTTCAGAAAGCTTCTTTCACGTTTTTAATTGAGGATATTTCCTTTTTCAGGAAACGTCTCACTACAATCCAAAGTATACCCTGTCAGATTCCCCAAAGAGAGTGATAAAAGTCCACTCCATGAAACGAAAGTGTAACTCTGTGAGTCGAATTCACACATCACAAAGCAGTTTCTCAGAAAGCTTCTTTCTAGTTTGTACCAGAGGATATTTCCTTTGTCATTCTAAGCTTCATTGCACTAAGAACTATACCATTGTAGATTTCAAGAAAACAGTGTTAGCAAACTGATCAATTAAAAGTGAAGTGTACCTCTGTGAGATACATTCACATGTCACAATACAGTTTCTCAGAATGCTTCTTTCCAGTTTCTTTCTGACGATATTTCCTTTTTCACCATAGACCTCAATGTGCTCCCAAATATCACTTTGCAGCTTCCCTGAAAGTAGTGTTAGCAAACTGCTTCATGAAGACTCTGTTGTAACTCTGTGAGGTGAATTCACATATCACAAAGAAGTTCCTCAAAATGCTTCTTTCCCGTTTTTATTTGAGGATATTTCCTTTATCAGGATAGGCCTCAATGCGATCCAAAGTAACGCTTCCTAGATTCCCCAAAGAAAGTAGTAGAAACCACTCCATGAAACGAAAGTGTAACTGTGACATGAATTCACACATCACAAAGCAGTTTTTCAGAAAGCTCCTTTATAGTTTTTATCTGAGCATATTTCCTTTATCACCGTAAGCTTCCTTGCACTAAGAAATATCCCATTGCAGATTTCAAGAAAACAGTTTTAGCAAACTGATCCATGAATAGAAAAGTGTAACTCTGAGAGTTCCATTCACATGTCACAATGTAGTTTCTCAGAACGCATCTCTCCAGTTTTTATCTGACGATATTTCCTTTTTCACCATAGCCCTCAATGCGCTCTCAAATATCGCTTTGCAGATTCCGCAAAAGTAGTGCTAGCAAACTGCTTCTTGAAGACTCAGTTGTAACTCTGTGAGGTGATTGCACGTATCACAAAGAAGTTTCTAAGAAAGCTTCTATCCCGTTTTTAATTGAGGATATTTCCTTTATCAGGATAAGCCTCAATGCAATAAATAATATCCCGTCTCAGAATCCACAAGGACAGTGGTAATAGACTGCTCCATGAAACGAAAGTATAACTCTGAGAGATGAATTCGCACATCACAAATCAATTTCTCTGAAAGCTTCTTTCAAATTTTTATCTGAGGATATTTCCTTTGTCACCTTAAGCTTCCTTGCACTAAGAAATAACCCATTGCAGATTTCAAGAAAACAGTGTTAGCAAACTGATCAATGAAAAGAGAAATGTAACTCTGTGACATGAAATCGCACATCACAATGCAGTTTCTCAGAAATCTTCTTCCTAGTTTTTATCTGAGCGTATGTCGTTCGTCACCGTAAGCTTCTTGAACTAAGAATTATCCTATTACAGATTTCAAGAAAACAGTTTTAGCAAACTGATCCATGAATAGAAAAGTGTAACTCTGTGAGTAGCATTCCTATATCACAAAGCAGTTTCTCAGAACCCTTCTTTCCAGTTTTTTTCTGACGATATTTCCTTTTTCCTCATAGCCCTCAATGTGCTCCCAAGTATCACTTTGCAGATTCCCTGAAAGCAGCGTTAGCAAAGGGTTTCTTGAAGACACACTTGTAACTCTGTGAGGTGAATGCACATATTACAAACAAGTTTCTCACAAAGTTTCTTTCACGTTTTTAATTGAGGATATTTCCTTTTTCAAGATAGGCCTCAATGCAATCCACAGTATCCCTTCTCAGATTCCCCAAAGACAGTGGTCAAAGACCGCTCCATGAAACGAAAGTATAACTCTGAGAGATGAATTCACACATCACAGAGTAGTTTCTCAGAAAGCTTCTTTCTAGTTTTAATCTGAGGATATTTCCTTTGTCACCTTAAGCTTCATTGCACTAATAAATATCCTATTGCAGATTTCAAGAAAACAGTGTTAGCAAACTTATCAATGAAAAGAGAAGTGTAACTCTGTGAGATATATTCACATTTAACAATACAATTTCTCAGAATGCTTCTTTCCAGTTCTTATCTGACGATATTTCCATTTTCCCCTTAGGCCTCAATACGCTTCCAAATCTCGCTTTGCAGTTTCCCCGAAAGTAGTGTTAGTAGACCGCTCCATGAAACGAAAGTGGAACTCTGTGACATGAATTCACACATCTCAAAGGAGTTTCTCAGAAAGTTTCTTTCCAGTTTTTATCTGAGCATAATTCCTTTGTCACCATAAGCTTCCTTGCACTAAGAAATATCCCCGTGCAGAGTTCAAGAAAACAGTTAAAGAAAACTGATCCATGAATAGAAAAGTGTTACTCTGTGAGTTGAATTCACATATCACAATGCAGTTTCTCAGAACGCTCTTTCCAGTTTTTATCTGATGATATTTCCTTTTACATCATTGCACTCAATGCGCTCCCAACTATCGATTGTATATTCCCCGAAAGTAGTATTAGCAAACTGCTTCTTGAAGACACAGTTGCAACTCTGTGAGGTGAATGCACATATCACAAAGTAGTTTCTCAGAAAGCTTCATTTAGGTTTTTAATTGAGGAAATTTCCTTTGTCAGTATAGGCCTCAATGCACTCCACAGTATCCCTTCTCAGAATCCCCAAAGACAGTAATAATAGACCGCTCCATGAAACGAAAGTATAACTCTGAGAGATGAATTCACACATCATAAACGAGTTTTTCAGAAAGCTTCTTTCTAGTTTTTATCTGAAAATATATCCTTTGTCACCATAAGCTTCATTGCACTAAGAAATATCCCGTTGCAGATTTCAAGAAAACAGTGTTATCAAGCTGATAAAATGAAAAGAGAAGTGTAACTCTGTGACATACATTCACATGTCTCAATGTAGTTTCTCAGAAGGCTTCTTTCCAATTTTATGTGACGATATTTCCTTTTTCACCATAGCCCTCAATGAGCTCCCAAATATCGCTGTGCAGATTCCCCGAAAGTAGTGTTAGCAAACTGCTTCTTGATGACTCAGTTGTAACTCTGTGAGGTGAATGCACATATCACAAACAAGTTTCTCTGAAGGTTTCGTTCACGTTTTTAATTGAGGATATTTCCTTTATCAGGATAGGCCTCAATGAAATCCATAGTATCCCTTGTCAGATTCCCCAAAGATAGTGATAATAGACCACTCATGAAATGAAAGTACAACACTGAGAGATTAATTCACACATCACAAAGCAGTTCCTCAGAAAGCTTCTTTCTAGTTTTTATCTGAGGAAATTTCCTTTGTCACCATAAGCTTCATTGCACTAAGAAATATCCCATTGCAGATTTCAAGAAAACAGTTTTACCAAACTGATCCATGAATAGAAAAGTGTAACTCTGTGAGTTGCATTCACATGTCACAATGCAGTTTCTCAGAACGCTTCTTTCCAGGTTTATCTGACGATATTTCCTTTTTCAGCATAGCCCTCAATATGCACCCAAATATAACTTTTCAGATTCCCCAAAAGTAGTGTTAGCAGACTCTTTCATGAAGACTAAGCTGTAATTCTGTGAGATGAATTCAAATATCACAAAGAAGTTTCTCAGAAAGATTCTTTCACGTTTTTAATTGAGGATATTTCCTTCATCAGGATAAGTCTCAATAAAATCCACAGTATCCCTTGATAGATTCCCCAAAGACAGCGGTTATAGTGTCCTCCTTGTAAGAAAACTGTAATTCTGTGAATCGAATTCACACATCACAAAGCAGTTTCTCAGAAACCATCTTTCTAGTTTTTATCTGAGGATATTTCCTTTGTCACTCTAAGCTTCATTGCACTAAGAAATATTGCATTTCAGATTTCAAGAAAACAGTGTTAGCAAACTGATCCATTAAAAGAGAAGTGTAACTCTGTGAGATACATTCACATGTCACAATGCAGTTTCTCAGAACGCTTCTTTCCAGGTTTTATCTGACTATATTTCCTTTTTCCCCACAACCCTCAATGAGCTCCCAAATATCACTTTGCTAATTCCCCAAAAGTAGTGTTAGCAAACTGCATCATGAAGACTCAGTTGTAACTCTGTGAGGTGAATGCACGTATCACAAAGAAGTTTCTCAGAAAGTTTCTTTCACGTTTTTAATTGAGGATATTTCATTTATCACTATAAACCTCAAAGCAATCCACAGTATCCCTTCTCAGATACCCAAAGACAGTGGTAATAGACCGCTACATGTAACGAAAGTATAACTGTGAGAGACGAATTCACACATCAGAAAGCAGTTTCTCAGAAAACTTCTTTCTAGTTTTTATCTGAGCATATTTCCTTTGTCACCATAAGCTTCCTTGCACTAAGAAATATCCGTTTGCAGATTTCAAGAAAACAGTTTTACCAAACTGATCCATGAATAGAAAAGTGTAACTCTGTCAGTTGCTTTCACATGTCACAATGCAGTTTCTCAGAACGCTTCTTTCCAGTTTTTATCTGATGATATTTCCTTTTTCATCATAGCCCTCAATGCGCTCCCAAATATAACTCTTCAGATTCCCCAAAACTAGTGTTAGCAGACTCTTTCATGAAGACTAAGCTGTAAATCTGTGAGGTGAATTCTCCTATTACAAAGAAGTTTCTCAGAAAGCTTCTTTCACGTTTTTATTTGAGGATATTTCCTTTATCAAGATACGTCTCAATACAATCCAAAGTATCCCTTGTCAGATCCCCTAAAGACAGTGGTAATAATCTGCTGCATGAAACGAAAGTGTAACTCTGTGAGACAAATTCACACATCACAAAGCAGTTTCTCAGAAAGTTTCTTTCTGGTTTTTATCTGAGGATATTTCCTTTGTCACCATAAGCTTCGTTGCACTAAGAAATATCCCATTGCAGATTTCAAGAAAACAGTGTTAGCAAACTGATGCATGAATAGAAAAGTGTAACTCTTTGAGATACACTCACATGTCCCAATGCAGTTTCTCAGAACGCTTCTTTCCAGTTTTTATCTGATGATATTTTCTTTTTCATCATAGCCCTCAACGCGCTCCCAAATATAACTTTTCAGATTCCCTGAAAGTAGTGTTAGCAGTCTCCTTCATGAAGACTAAACTGAAACTCTGTGAGATGAATTCAAATATCACAAAGAAGTTTCTCAGAAAGCTTCTTTCACGTTTTTAGTTGAGGATAATTTCTTTACCAAGATAGGCCTGAATGCAAACCAAAGTATCCCTTCTCAGATTCCTCAAAGACAGTGTTAATAGACCGCTCCATGAAACTAAAGTGTAACTCTTTATGGATGAATTCACATATCTTAAAGCAGTTTCTTAAAAGGTTATTTGTACTTTTTATCTGAGTATATTTCTTTTGTCACCGTAAGCTTCATTGCACTAAGAATTATCCCATTGCCGATTTCAAGAAAACAGTTTTACCAAACTGATCCATGAATAGAAAAGTGTAACTCTGTGAGTTGCAGTCACATGTCACAATGCAGTTTCTCAGAACGCTTCTTTCCAATTTTTATCTGACGCTATTTTCTTTTTCATCGTAATCCTCAATGCGCTCCCAAATACCACTTTGCAGATTGCCGGAAAGTAGTGTTTGCAAACTGCTTAATGAAGACTCTGTTGTAACTCTGTGAGATGAATTCGCATATCACAAAGACGTTTCTCAGAAAACTTCTTTCACGTTTTTAATTGAGGGTATTTCCTTTATCAGGATAGGTCTCAATGCAATCCAAAGTGTCCCTTATCAGATACCCCACAGACAGTAGAAATAGTCTGCTCCATGAAACAAAAGTGTAACTCTGTGAGTCGAATTCACACATCACAAAGCAGTTTCTCAGAAAGGTTTTTTCTAGTTTTTGTCTGAGGATATTTCCTTTGTCACGGTAAGCTTCATTGCACTAAGAAATATCCCATTGCAGATTTCAAGAAAACAGTGTTAGCAAATTGATCAATGAAAAGAGAAGTGAAACTCTGTGAGATACATTCACATGTCACAATGTAGTTTCTCAGAACGCTTCCCTCCTGCTTTTCTCTGACGATATTTCCTTTATCCTCATATTCCTCAATGTGCTCTCATATATCATTTTGCAGTTTCCCCGAAAGTAGTCTTAGCAAACTGCTTCTTGAAGACTCATTTGTAAGTCTGTGAGGTGAATGCACATATCAAAAAGAAGTTTCTCAGAAAGATTCTTTCACGTTTTTAATTGAGGATTTTTCCTTTATCAAGATAGGCCTCAATGCAATCCAAAGTATCCCTTCTCAAATTCCCCAATGACAGCAGAAATAGACCGATCCATGAAACGAAAGTGTAACTCTGAGAGATGAATTCACACATCACAAAGCAGTTTCTCAGAAAGCTTCTTTCTAGTTTTATCTGAGGATATTTCTTTTGTCACCACAAGCTTCATTGCACTGAGAAATATCCCATTGCAGATTTCAAGAAAACAGTGTCAGTAAGCTGATCAATGAAAAGAGAAGTGTAGCTCTGTGAGATACATTCACATGTCCCAATGCAGTTTCTCAGAACGCTTCTTTCCACTTTTTATCTGATGATATTTCCTCTTTCACCATAGCCCTCTAGGCGCTCCCAAATATCACTTTACAGATTCTGGGAGAATAGTGTTAGTAAACTGCTTGATGAAGACTCAGTTGTAAGTCTGTGAGGTGAAAGCGCATATCACAAAGAAGTTTCTCAGAAAGTTTCATTCACGTTTTTGATTGAGGATTTTCCTTTTATCAGAATAGGCCTCAAAGCAATCCATGGTAACACTTTTCAGATTCCCCAACACAGTGGTAATACACCGCTCTAAGAAACAAAAGTATGACTTCGAGAGATGAATTCACACATCACAGAACAGTTTCTCAGAAAGGTTCTTTCTAGTTTTTATCTGTGGATATTTCCTTTGTCATCATAAGCTTCATTGCAATAAGAAATATCCCATTGCAGATTAAAGAAAACAGTGTTAGCACACTGATCAATGAAAAAAGAAGTGTAATTCTGTGAGGTACACTCACATGTCACAATGCAGTTTCCTAGAACGCTTCTTTTCAGTTTTTATCTGATGATATTTCCTTCTTTACCATAGCCCTCAATGCGCTCCCAAAAATCACTATGCAGATTTCCGGAAAGTAGTGTTAGGAAATTGCTTCATGAAGACTCTGTTGTAACTCTGTGAGATGAATTCACATACCACAAAGAAGTTTCTGATAAAGCTTCTTTTCCGTTTTTATTTGAGGATATTTCCTTTATCAGGATAGGCCTCAATGCGATCCAAAGTAACACTTCCAAGGTTTCCCAAAAAGAGTAGTAATAGACCGCTCCTTGAAACAAACTGTATCTCTGTGAGTCGAATTCACAAATCACAAAGCAGTTTTTCAGAAAACTTCTTTCTAGTTTTTTTCTGAGTATATTTCCTTTGTCACCATGAGCTTCATTGCACTAAGAAATATCCCATTGCAGATTTCAAGAAAACAGTGTTAGAAAACTGTACAATAAAAAGTGAAGTGTAACTCTGTGAGATACATTCACATGTCAAAATGCATTTTCTCAGAACGCTTCTTTCCAATTTTTATCTGACAATATTTCCTTTTTCCCATAGTCCTCACTGCGATCCCAAATATCACGTTGCAGATTTCCGTAAAGTAGTATTAGCAAACTGCTTCATGAAGACTCAGTTGTAACTCTCTGAGTTGAATTCACATGTCACAAAGAAGTTTCTCAAAAAATTTCATTCCCGTTTATATTTGAGGATATTTCGTTTATCAGGATAGGCCTCTATGCGATCCAAATTAACGCATCCCAGATTCCCCAAAGAGAGTAGTAACATACCGCTCCATGAAATGAAAGTGTAACTCTGTGACATGAATTCAGGTATCACAAAGCAGTTTCTCAGAAAGCTTCTTTCTAATTTTTATCAGAGAATATTTCCTTTGTCACCATAAGCTTCCTTGCACTAAGACATACGCTATTGCTGATTTCAAGAAAACAGTGTTAGGAAACTGATCAATGAAAAGAGAAGTGTAACTCTGTGAGATGCATTCACATGTCACAATGCAGTTTCTCAGAACGCTTCCTTCCAGTTTTTATCTGATATTTCCTTTTTCAACATAACCCTCAATGTGCTCCCAAATATCGCTTTGCAGATTCCCCAAAAGTAGTGTTAGCAAACTACTTCTTGAACACTCAGTTGTAAGTCTGTGAGCTGAATGCACATATCACAAAGAAGTTTCTCAGAAAAATTATTTCACATTTTTAATGGAGGATATTTCCTTTATCAGGATAGGCCTCAAAGCAGTCCACAGTAACCCTTCTCAGATTCCCCAAAGACAGTGGTAATAGACTGCCCCATGAAGCAAAAGTATAACTCTTAGAAATGAATTCACACATCACAATTCAGTTTCTCAGAAAGCTTCTTTCTAGTTTTTATCTGAGGATATATTCTTTGTCACCATAAGCTTCATTGCACTAAGAAATATCCCACTGCAGATTTAAAGTAAACAGTGTTAGCAAACTGAAAAATAGCAAGAGAAGTGTAACTCTGTGAGATACATTCACATGTCCCAATGCAGTTTCTCAGAACGCTTCTTTCCAGTTTTTATCTGACGATATTTCCTTTTTCTCCACAGCCCTCAATGTGCTCCCAAATATCGTTTTGCAGATTCCCTGAATGTAGTGTTAGCAAACTGCTTCTTGAAGACTCAGTTGAAACTCTGTGGGGTGAATGCACTTATCATAAAGAAGTTTCTCAGAAAACTTCTTTCACAGTTTTAATTGAGGATATTTCCTTAATCAGGATAGGCCTTAATGCAATCCAAAATATCCCTTCTCAGATTCACGAAAGACAGTGATAATAGACCGCCCGATGAAACGAAAGTATAACTCCGAGAGATAAATTCACACATCACGAAGCAGTTTCTCAGAAAGCTTCTTTCTAGTTTTTATCTGAGGATATTTCCTTTGTCACCACAAGCTTCGCTGCACTAAGATATATCCCGTTGTAGATTTCAAGAAAACAGTTTTACCAAACTGATCCATGAATAGAATAGTGTAACTCTGTGAGTTGCATTCACATGTCACAATGCAGTTTCTCTGAACTCTTCTTTCCGGTTTTTATCTGATGATATTTACTTTTTCATCATACCCCTCAATGCGCTCCCAAATATAACTTTTCACATTCCCTGAAAGTAGTGTTAGCAAACTCCTTCATGAAAACTAAGCTCTAACTCTGTGAGATGAATTCAGATATCACAAAGATGTTTCTCAGAAAGCTTCTTTCACGTTTTTAATTGAGGATAATTTCTTTATAAAGGTAGGCCTGAATGCAATCCAAGGTATTCCTTCTCAGATTCCTCAGAGACAGTGTTAATAGACAGCTCCATGAAACTAAAGTGTGACTCTGTTGGGATGAATGCACACATCACAAAGCAGTTTCTCAGAATGCTTCTTTCTGCTTTTTATCTGAGGGTATTTCCTTCCTTAGCGTAAGCTTCATTGCACTAAGAAATATCCCATTGCAGATTTTGAGAAATCAGTGTTAGTAAACTGATCAATGGAAAGAAAAATGGAAGTCTATAAGATGCGATCACATCTGGCAATGCAGTTTCTCCGAAAGCTTTTTTCCAGCTTTTATATGAAGATATTTTCTTTTTCGCCATAGCCCTCAATTAGCTGCCACATATCACTTTGCAGATTCCTGGAAAGTAGTGTTAGTAAACTGCTTCATGAAGACTCTGTTGTAATTCTGTGATGAATTCACATATCACAAAGAAGTTTCTCAGAAAGCTTCTTCCACGTTTTTAATTGAGGATATTTCCTTTATCAGTATAGGCCTCAATGCTATCCAAAGTATCCCTTGTCAAATTCCCCAAAGACAGTGGTAATAGTCCGCTCCATGAAAAGAAAGTGCAACTCTGTGAGTCGAATTCACACATCACAAAGCAGTTTCTCAGAAACCTTCTTTCTAGTTTTTATCTGAGGATATTTCCTTTGTTACCCTAAGCTTCACTGGACTAAGAAATATCGCATTTCAGATTTCAAGAAAACAATTTTACCAAACTGATCCATGAATAGAAAAGTGTAACTCTGTGAGTTACATTCACATGTCAAAATGCAGTTTCTCAGAACACTTCTTTCCAGTTTTTAACTGACGATATTTCTTTTTTTATCATAGCCCTTAATGCCCTGCCAAACATAACCTTTCAAATTCCCCGAAAGTAGTGTTAGCAGACTCTTTCATGAAGACTAAGTTGTAACTCTGTGAGATGAATTCCCATATCAAAAAGAAGTTTCTCAGAAAGCTCCTTTCACGTTTTTAATTGAGGATATTTCCTTTATCAGGATACGTCTCAATGCGATCCAAAGTAATGCTTCCCAGAGTCCCCAAAGAGAGTAGTAATAGACCGCTCCATGAAACGAAAGTGCATCTCTTTGACATGAATTCACACAGCACAAAGCAGTTTCTCAGAAAGACTCTTTCTAGTTTTTATCTGAGCATATACCCTTTGTCACCATAAGCTTCATTGCACTAAGAAATATCCCATTGCAGATTTCAAGAAAACAGTGTTAGCAAACTGATCAATGAAGAGAGAAGTATAGCTCTGTGAGATACATTCACATGTCACAATGCAATTTCTCAGAACACTTCCTTCGAGTTTTGGTCTTATGATATTTTCCTTTTCACCATAGCCCTCAATTCGCTATCAAATATCACTTTGCAGATTTTCGGAAGTTGGAGTTAACAAACTGCTTCATGAAGACTCTGTTGTAACTCTGTGAGATCAATTCACATATCACAAAGAAATTTCTCAAAAACCTTCTCTCCCGTTTTTAATTGAGGATATTTCCTTTATCAGGATAGGCCTCAATGCGATCCAAAGTAAGGCTTCCCAGATTCCCCCAAGAGATAGTAATAGACCGCTCCATGAAACGAAAGTGAAATCCTGTGACATGAATTCACAAAACACAAAGCACTTTCTCAGAAAGCTTCTTTCTAGTTTTTATCTGAGCACATTTCCTTTGTCACTGTAAGCTTCATTGCACTAAGAAATATCCCATTGCAGACTTCAGGAAAAAAGTGGTAGCAAATTGATCAATGAAAAGAGAAGTGTAACTCGGTGAGATACAGTCACATGTCACCATGTAGTTTCTCAGAACACTTCTTTCCAGTTTTTTATCTGACGATATTTCCTTTTTCATCATAGCCCTCAATGAGCTCCCAAATATAACTTTTCAGATTCCACGAAAGGAGTGTTAACAGACTCCTTCATGAAGACTAAGATGTAACTCTATGAGATGAATTCATATATCACAAAGAAGTTTCTCAGAAAGCTTCTTTCACCTTTTAAATTGAGGATATTTTTTAAAAGGATATGCCTCAATGCAATCCAAAGTATCCCTTCTCAGATTCCCCAAAGACAGTGGTAATAGTCCACTCCATGAAACGAAAGTGTTACTCTGTAAGACGAATTCACACATCACAAAGCAGTTTCTCAGAAAGCTTCTTTCTAGTTTTTATCAGAGGATATTTTCTTTGTCACCATAACCTTCATTGCACTAAGAAATATCCCATAGCAGATTTCAAGAAAACAGTGTTAGCTGACTGCTCAATGAAAAGAGAAGTGTAACTCCGTGAGATACATTCACATGTCACAATGCAGTTTCTCAGAACGCTTCCTTCCAGATTTTATATGACGATATTTCCTTTTTCCCCATAGCCCTCAAAGCGCTCCCAAATATTGCTTTGCAGATTCCCAGAAAGTAGTGTTAGCAAGCTGCTTCTTGAAGACTCAGTTGTAACTCAGTGAGATGAATGGACATATCACAAAGAAGTTTCCCACAAAGTTTCTTTCACCTTTTCAATTGAGGATATTTCCTTTATCAGGAGAGGCCTCAATGATGTCCACAATATCCCTTCTCAGATTCCCCAAAGAGAGAGGTAATAGACTGCTCCATGAAACGAAAGTGTAACTCTGAGAGATGAATTCACACATCAAAAAGAAGTTTCTCAGAAAGCTTCTTTCTAGTTTTTATCTGAGCATATTTCCTTTGTCACCATAAGCTTCATTGCACTAAGAAATATCCCATTGCAGATTTCAAGAGAAAAGTGTTAGCAAACTGATCAATGAAAAGAGAAGTGTAACTCTGTGAGATACATTCACATGTCTCAATGCAGTTTCTCAGAACGCTTCTTTCCAATTTTTATCTGACCATATTTCCTTTTTCATCATAGCCCTCAATGTGCTCCCAAGTATAAATGTTCAGATTCCCCGAAAGTACTGTTAGCAGACTCCTTCATGAAGACTAAGCTGTAATTCTGTGAGATGAATTCACAGATCAGAAAGCAGTTTCTCAGAAAACTTCTTTCTAGTTTTCATCTGAGGATATTTCCTTGGTCACCGTAAACTTCATTGCACTAAGATATATCGCATTGCAGATTTCAAGAAAACAGTGTTAGCTAACTGCTCAATGAAAAGAGAAGTGTAACTCTGTGAGATATATTCACATGTCACAATGCAGTTTCTCAGAACGCTTCTTTCCAGTTTTTATCTGACGATATTTCCTTTTTCATCATAGCCCTCAATGTGCTTCCAAATACAACTTTTCAGATTCCCCAAAAGTAGTGTTAGCAGACTCCTTCATGAAGACTAAACTATATCTCTGTGAGATGAATTCACATATCACCAAGAAGTTTCTCAGAAAGTTTCTTTCACGTTTTCAATTGAGGATATTTCCTTTATCAGGGTAGGCCTCAATGAAGTCCGCAATATCCCTTCTCAGCTTCCACAAAGAGAGTGGTAATAGATCGCTCCATGAAACGAAAGTGTAAATCTGAGAGACGAATTCACACATCACAAAGCAGTTTCTCAGAAAGCTTCTTTCTCCTTTTTATCTGAAGATATTACCTTTGTCACTGTAAGCTTCATTGGGCAAAGGAATATCCCATTGTAGATTTGAAGAAAACTGTGTTAGCAAGCTGATCAATTAACAGAAAAGTTTAACTCTGTGAGTTGCATTCACACGTCACAATGCAGTTTCTCAAAACGCTTCTTTTAAGTTTTTCTCTCAAGATATCTACTTTTTCACTGTAAACCTCAATGTGCTACCAAATATCACTTTGCAGATTCCATGAGAAGAGTGTTAGCAAACAGCTACATGAACAGAAAGGTGGAACTCTGTGAGTTGAATTCAGAGATCAGAAAGACATTTCTCAGAAAACTTCTTACTCGTTTTTATCTGGGGATGTTTCCTTTGGCTGCATTCTCTTCAAAGCGATCCGATATCAGTTCTCAGATTCCACAAAAACTGCACTAGCAAACACCTTCATGAAATACAGCTGTAACTCAGTGAGTTGAATTCATCCATCACAAAGCAGTTTCTCAGAAAGCTTCTTTCTCCTTTTTGTTTGAGTATACTTCCTCTGTCACCGCAAGCTTCATTGCACAAAGAAATATCCCACTGCAGATTTGAAGAAAAGAGAGTTAGCAAAGTGATCAATGAAAAGAAATGTATAACTCTGTGAGTTGCATTCACACGTCACAAAGCAGTTTCTCAGAACGTTTCTTTCCAGGTTTTATCTGTGGATATTTCCTTTTTCACTATAGCCCTATTGCACTCCGAAATATCCCTTTGCAGTTTCACGAAAACAGTGTTAGCAAACGTCTTCATGAACACAAAGGTGGAACCCTGTGAGATGAATTCACAGATCACAAACAAGTTTCTCAGAAAATTTCTTTCTCGTTTTTATCTGATTATATTTCCTTTTCCACCATAGCCTTCAATGCGCTCCCAATTATCACTTTGCAGATTCCACGAGAAGAGTGTTAGCAAACAGTTTCATGAACAGGAAGGTGGAACTCTGTGGGATGAATTCAGAGATCAGACAGAATTTTTGTAGAAAACTTCTTTCTCGTTTTTATCTGATTATATTTCCTTTTCCACCATAGCCTTCAATGCGCTCCCAATTATCACTTTGCAGATTCCACGAGAAGAGTGTTAGCAAACAGTTTCATGAACAGGAAGGTGGAACTCTGTGGGATGAATTCAGAGATCAGACAGAATTTTTGTAGAAAACTTCTTTCTCGTTTTTATCTGAGGATATTTCCTTTGGCTGTATAGTATTCAAAGCGATCCTAAATATCAGGTCTTAGATTCCACAAAACCAGGACTAGCAAAGAGCTCCACGAAATACAGCTGTAACTCAGTGAGTTGAATTCACACATCACAAAGTAGTTTCTCAGAAAATTCTTTCTATTTTTTATCTGAAAATATTTCCTTTGTCTCCGTAAGCTTCATTGGGCAAAGAAATATCCCATTGAAGATTTGAAGAAAACTGTGTTAGCAAACTCATCAATTAACAGAAAAGTGTAACTCTGTGAGTTGCATTCACACATCACAATGCAGTTTCCCAGAACGCTTCTTTTCAATTTTTATCTGAAAATATTTCCTATTTCACTGTAGCCCTCAATGCGCTCCCAAATATGACTTAGCAGCTTCCACGAGAAGAGTGTTAGCAAACAGCTACATAAACAGAAAGGTGGAACTCTGTAAGATGAATTCAGAGATGAGAAAGACATTTCCCAGAAAACTTCTTTCTCGTTTCGATCTGGGGATATTTTCCTTGCCTGTATACTCTTCAAAGCGATCCGAAATATCGGTTCTCAGATTCCACAAAAACAGGACTAGCAAACAGCTCCATGAAATGCAGATGTAACTCTGTGAGTTGAATTCACCCATCACAAAGCAGTTTCTCAGAAAGCTTCTTTCTACTTTTTGTTTGAGTATAATTCCTTTGTCACCGCAAGCTTCATTGCACTGACAAATATCCCATTGCAGAGTTCAGGAAAAAAATGTTAGCGAACTGATCAATGAAAAGAGAAGTGTATCTCTGTGAGATACAGTCACATGTCACAATGCAGTTTCTCAGAACGCTTCTTTCCAGTTTTTATCTGATGATATTTCCTTTTTCATCATAGTCCTCAATGCGCTCCCAAATATAATTTTTCAGATTCCCCGAAAGTAATGTTAGCAGGCTTCTTCATGAAGACTAAGTTGTAACTCTGTGAAATGAATTCACATATCACAAAGAAGTTTCTCAGAAAGCTTTTCTCACGTTTTGAATTGGGGATATTTCCTTTATCAGGATATGCCTCAATGAAATCCAAAGTATCCCTTCTCAGATTCCCCAAAGACAGTGGTAATATTACCCTCTGAGAAAAGAAAGTGTTACACTGTAAGACGAATTCACACATCACAAAGCAGTTTCTCAGAAAGCTTCTTTCTAATTTTTATCTGAGGATATTTCTTTTGTCACCGTAAACTTCATTGCACTAAGAAATATCCTATTGCAGATTTCAAGAAAATAGTGTTAGCTAACTTCTCAATGAAAAGAGAAATGTATCTCTGTGAGATACATTCACATATCACAATGCAGTTTTTCGAACACTTCCTTCCAGATTTTATCTGACGATATTTCCTTTTTCCCCATAGCCCTCAATGCACTCCCAAATATCACTTTGCAGATTCCCCGAAAGTAGTGGTAGCAAACTGCTTCATGAAGACTCTGTTGTAACACTGTGATTTGAATGCACATATCACTAAGTAGTTTCTCAGAATGTTTCTTTCTCTTTTTCAATTGAGGATATTACCTTTATCAGGATAGACCTCAATGAAAACCTCAATATTCCTTCTCAGATTCCCCAAAGAGAGTGGTAATAGACGGCTCCATGAAACGTAATTGTAACTCTGAGACATGAATTCACCTATCACAAAGCCGTTTCTCAGAAAGCTTCTTTCTAGATTTCATCTGAAGATATTTCCTTTGTCACCATAAGCTTCATTGCACTAAGAAATATCCCATTGCAGATTTCAAGAGAAAAGTGTTAGCAAACTGATCAATGAAAAGAGAAGTGTAACTCTGTGAGATACATTCACATGTCACAATGCAGTTTCTCAGAACGCTTCTTTCCAGTTTTTATCTGACGATATTTCCTTTTTCATCATAGCCCTCAATGTGCTCCCAAGTATAAATGTTCAGATTCCCCGAAAGTAGTGTTAGCCGACTCCTTCATGAAGACTAAGCTGTAACTCTGTGAGATGAATTCACATATCGCAAAGAAGTTTCTCAGAAAGCTTTTGAGAAAACTTTTTAAATTGAGGATATTTCCTTTATCAGTATAAGTCTCAATGCAATCCAAATATCACTTCTAAGATTCCCCAAAGACAGTGGTAATAGTCTGCTCCATGAAATGAAAGTGTAACTCTGTGAGACGAATTTACAGATCACAAAGCAGTTTCTCAGAAAGCCTCTTTCTAGTTTTTATCTGAGGATATTTCCTTTGTCACCGTAAGCTTCATTGCACTAAGAAATATCCCACTGCAGATTTCAAGAACACAGTGTTAGCAAACTGATCAATGAAAAGCAGAAGGTAACTCTATAAGATGTGTTCACATGTCACAATGCAGTTTCTCAGAATGCTTCTTTCGAGTTTTGATCTTACGAGATTTTCTTTTTCACCATAGCCCTCAATTCACCTCAAATATCATTTTGCAGATTCCCGGAAAGTAGTGTTAGCAAACTGCTTCATGAAGACTCTGTTGTAACTCTGTGAGATGAATTCACATATCACAAAGAAATTTCTTAGAAAGCTTCTTTTCCATTTTTAATTGAGTATATTTCCTTTATCAGGATAGACCTCAATGCAATCCAAAGTACCGCTTCCCAGATTACCCAAAGAGAGTGGTAATAGACCGCTCCATGAAATGAAAGTGTAACTCTGTATATGAAATCACACATCACAAAGCACTCTCTCAGAAAATTTCTTTCTAGTGTTTATCTGAGAATATTTCCTTTGTCACCATAAGTTTCATTGCACTAAGAAATATCCCATTGCAGACTTCAGGAAAAAAGTGTTAGCAAACTGATCAATGAAAAGAGAAGTGTATCTCTGTGAGATAGTCACATGTCACAATGCAGTTTCTCAGAACACCTCTTTCCAGTTTTTATCTGATGATATTTCCTTTTTCATCATAGTCCTCAAAGCACTCCGAAGTATAACTTTTCAGATTCTCCGAAAGCAGTGTTAGCAAACTGCTTCTTGAAGACTCAGTAGTAACACTGTGAGATGAATGCAAATATCACAAAAAAGCTTCTCAGAAAGTATCTTTCACGTTTTCAATTGAGGATATTTCCTTTATCAGGATAGGCCATAGTGAAGACCACAATATTCCTTCTCAGACTACCCAAAGAGAGTGATGATAGACTGCTCCATGAAACGAAAGTGTAACTCTGAGAGATTAATTCACACATCACAAAGAAGTTTCTCAGAAAACTTCTTTCTAGTTTTTATCTGAGCATATTTCTTTTGTCACCATAAGTTTCATTGCACTAAGAAATATCCCATTGCAGACTTCAAGAGAAAAGTGTTTGCAAACTGATCCAAGAAAAGAGAAGTGTGACTCTGTGAGATAGATTCACATGTCACAATGCAGTTTCTCAGAATGCTTCTTTCCAGTTTTTATCTGACGATATTTCCTTTTTCATCATAGCCCTCAATGTGCTCCCAAATATAACTTTTCAGATTCCCCGAAAGTAGTGTTAGCAGACTCCTTCATGAAGACTAAGCTGTAACTCTGTGAGATGAATTCACATATCACAAAGAAGTTTCTCAGAAAGTTTCCTTCAAATTTTTAATTGAGGATATTTCCTTTATCAGTATGCGTCTCAATGCAACACGAATATCCCTTCTCAGATTCCGCAAAGACAGTGGTAATAGTCCGACCAAGAAATGAAACTGTAACTCGGTGAGACGAATTCATAGATCACAAAGCAGTTTCTCAGAAAGTTTCTTTCTAGTTTTTATATGAGGATATTTCCTTTGTCACGGTTAGCTTCATTGCACTAAGAAATATCCCATTGCAACTTCAGGAAAAAAGTGTTAGCAAACTGGTCAATGAAAAGAGAAGTGTAACTCTGTGTGATACAGTCACATGTCAAAATGCAGTTTCTCAGGACGCTTCTTTCCTGTTTTTATATGACGATATATCCTTTTTCCCCATAGCCCTCAATGCGCTCCCAAACATCGCTTTGCAGATTCCCCGAAAGTAGTGTAAGCAAACTGCTTCTTGAAGGCTCTTTTGTAACTCTGTGAGATGAATTCACATATCACAAAGAAATTTCTCAACAAGCTTCTTTCTCGTTTTTAATTGAATATATTTCCTTTATCAGGATAGGCCTCAATGTGATCCAAACTACTGCTTCCTAGATTCTCCAAAGAGAGTAGTAATAGGCGGCTCTATGAAACAAAAGTGTACCTTTGTAACATGAATTCACACATCACAAAGCATTTTCTCAGAAAGTTTCTTTCTAGTTTTTATCTGGGCATATTTCCCTTGTCACCATAAGCTTCATTGCACTAAGAAATATCCCATTGCAGACTTCAGGAAAAAAAAAGGTAGCAAATTGATCAATGAAAAGAGAAGTGTAACTCTGTGAGATACAGTCACAGGTCTCAATGCAGTTTTTCAGAACGCTTCTTTCCAGTTTTTATCTGAGGATATTTCCTTTTTCATCATAGCCCTCATTGCGCTCAGAAATATAAGTTTTCAGGTTCCCCGAAAGTAGTGTTAGCAGACTCCTTCATGAAGACCAAGCTGTAACTCTGTGACATGAATTCACGTATCACAAAGAAGTTTCTCAGAAAGCTTCTTTCAAGTTTTCAATTGAGGATATTTCCTTTATCAGGATACGTCTCAATGTAATCCAAAGTATCCCTTTTCAGATTCCCCAAATACAGTGATATTAGTCCGCTCCGTGAAACGAAAGTGTTACTCTGTAAGATGAATTAATACATCACAAAGCAGTTTCTCAGAAAGCTTCTTTCTAGTTTTTATCTGAGGATATTTCCTTTGTTACCATAAGCTTCATTGCACTAAGAAATATCCCATTGCAGATTTCAAGAAAACAGTGTTAGCAAACTGATCAATGAAAAGAGGAGTGTAACTCTGTGAGATACATTCAGATGGCACAATGCAGTTTCTCAGAACGCTTCTTTCCAGTTTTTATCTGACGATATTTCCTTTTTCATCATAGCCCTCAATGTGCTCCCAAATATAACTGTTCAGATTCCCCGAATGTAGTGTTAGCAGATTCCTTCATGAACACTAAGCTGTAACTCTGTGAGATGAATTCACATATCACAAAGAAGTTTCTCAGAAAGCTTCTTTCACATTTTTAATTGAGGATATTTCCTTTATCAGTATGCGTCTCAATGCAAACCCAATATCCCTTCTCAGATTCCCCAAAGACAGTAATAATAGTCTGCTCCATGAAATGACAGTGTAACCCTGTGAGACAAATTCACAGATCACAAAGCAGTTTCTCATAAAGATTCTTTCTAGTTTTTATCTGAGGATGTTTCCTTTGTCACCGTAAGCTTTATTGCACTAAGAAGTATCCCATTGCAGATTTCTAGAAAACAGTGTTAGCAAACTGATCAATGAAAAGAAAAATGTAACTCTGTAAGATGTATGCACATGTCACAATGCGGTTTCTCAGAACGATTCTTTCGAATTTTGGTCTTTCGATATATATTTTTCACCATAGTCCTCAATTCGCTATCAAATATCACTTTGTAGATTCCCAGAAAGCAGTGTTAGCAAACTGCTTCATGAAGACTCTGTTGTAACTCTGTGAGATGAATTCACATATCACAAAGAAGTTTCACAAAAAGTTTCTTTCCCGTTTTTAATTGACTATATTTCCTTTATCAGGATAGGCCTCAAAGGGATCCAAAGTAACGCTTCCCAGATTCCCCTAAGAGAGTAGTAACAGACCGCTCCAAAATGAAAATGCAACTCTGTGACATGAATTCACACATCACAAAGCACATTCTGAGAAAGCTTCTTTCTAGTGTTTATCTGAGCATATTTCCTTTGTCACCGTAAGCTTCATTGCACTAAGAAATATCCCATTGCAGACTTCAGGAAAAAAGTGTTAGCAAACTGATCAATGAAAAGAGAAGTGTAACTCTGTGAGATAAAGTCACATGTCACAATGCAGTTTCTCAGAGCGCTTCATTCCAGTTTTTATCTAATGATATTTCCTTTTACATCATAGCCCTCAATGCACTCCCAAATATAACTTTTCAGATTCCCAGAAAGTACTGTTAGCAGACTCCTTCATGAAGACTAAGCTGTAACTCTGTGAGATGAATTCACATATCACAAAGAAGTTTCTCAGAAAGCTTCTTTCACATTTTGAAATGAGGATATTTCCTTTATCTGGATACGCCTCAATGCAATCCAGAATATCCCTTCTCAGATGCCCCAAAGACAGTGGTAATAGTCCGCTCTGTGAAACGAAAGTGTTACTCTGTGAGACGAATTCACACATCACAAAATAGTTTCTCAAAAAGCTTCCTTCTAGTTTTTATCTGAGGATATTTCCTTTATCACCGTAAGCTTCATTGCACTAAGAAATATCCCATGGCAGATTTCAAGAAAACAGCGTCAACTAGCTGCTCAATGAAAAGAGAAGTGTAACTCTGTGAGATACATTCACTTGTCACAACGCAGTTTCTCAGAACGATTCCTTCCATATTTTATATGACGATATTTCCTTTTTCCCCATAGCCTTCAATGCGCTCCCAAATATCGCTTTGCAGATTCCCGAAAGTAGTGTTAGCAAACTGCTTCTTGAAGACTCTGTTGTAACGCTGTGAGATGAATGCACAAATCACAAAGAAATTTCTCAAAAAGCTTCTTTCCCGTTTTTAATTGAGTATATTTCCTTTATCAGGATAGGCCTCAATGCGATCCAAAGTAACGCTTCCCAGATTCCCCAAAGAGAGTAGTAATAGACCGCTCCATGAAACGCAAGTGTAACTCTGTGACATGAATTCACACATCATAAAACACTTTCTCAGGAAGCTTCTTTCCAGTTTTTATCTGAGCATATTTCCTTTGTCACCGTGAGCTTCATTGCACTAAGGAATATCCCATTGCAGACTTCAGAAAAAAAAGTGTTAGCAAACGGATCAATGAAAAGAGAAGTGTAACTCTGTGAGATACAGTCACATGTCACAATGCAGTTTCTCAGAACGCTTCCTTCCAGTTTTTATCTGACGATATTTCCTTTTTCCCAATAGCCTTCAATGCATTCCTAAATATCACTTTGCAGATTCCCGGATGCAGTATTAGCAATCTGCTTCGTGAAGACTCTGTTGAAACTCTGTAAGATGAATTCACATATCACAAAGAAGTTTCTCAAAAACCATCTTTCCCGTTTTTATTTAAGGATATTTTCTTTATCAGTATAAGCCTCAATACTATGCAAAGTATCACTTCATAGATTCCCCAAAGAGGATAGTAATACACCCCTCCATGAAACGAAAGTGTAACTCTGTGACATGAATTCACATATCATAAAGCAGTTTCTCAGAAACCTTCTGTCTAGTTTTTATCTGAGCATATATCCTTTGTCACCGTAAGGTTCATTTCACTAAGAAACATTCCTTTGCAGATTTCAAGAAAACAGTTTTAGCAAGTGATCCATGAATAGAAAAGTGTAACTCTGTGAGTTGCATTCACATGTCACAATGCAGTTTCTCAGAACGCTTCTTTCCAGGTTTTATCTAACGATATTTGGTTTTTCCACATAGCCCTCAATGTACTCCCAAACATTGCTTTGCAGATTCCCCGAATGTAGTGTTAGCAAACTGCCCCTTAAAGATTCAGTTGTAACTCTGTGAGGTGAATGTACATATCACAAAGAAGTTTCTCAGAAAGCTTCTTTCACGTTTTTAGTTGAGGATATTTCTTTTACCAGAATAGGCCTCAATTCAATCGACAATATCCCTTCTCAGATTCCCCAAAAACAGTAGTAATAGACTGCTCCATGAAACGAAACTATAACTCTGAGTGAAGAATTCACACATCAGAAAGCAATTTCTCAGAAAGCTTCTTTCTAATTTTTATCTGAGGATATTTCCTTTGTCACCATAAGCTTCATTGCACTAAGAAATATCCCATTGCAGATTTCAAGAAAACAGTGTTAGCAAACTGATCAATGAAAAGAGAAGTATAACTCTGTGAGGTACATTCACATGTCACAATGCAATTTCTCAGAACATTTCTTTCGAGTTTTGGTCTTATGATATTTTCTTTTTCACCATAGCCCTCAATTCGCTATCAAATATCACTTTGCAGATTTTCGGAAGGTGGAGTTAAAAAACTGCTTCATGAAGACTCTGTTGTAACTCTGTGAGATCAATTCACATATCACAAAGAAATTTCTCAAAAACCTTCTCTCCCGTTTTTAATTGAGGATATTTCCTTTATCAGGATAAGCCTCAAAGTGATCAAAAGTAACGCTTCCCACATTCCCTAAAGAGAGTAGTAATAGACCGCTCCATGAAACGAAAGTGTAATTCTGTGACATGAATTCACAAAACACAAAGCACTTTCTCAGAAAGATTCTTTCTAGTTTTTATCTGAGCACATTTCCTTTGTCACCGTAAGCTTCATTGCACTAAGAAGTATCCCATTGCAGACTTCAGGAAAAAAGTATTAGCAAACTGATCAGTGAAAAGAGTAGTGTAACTCTGTGAGATACATTCACATGTCAAAATGCAGTTTCTCAGAACGCTTCTTTCCAGCTTTTATGTGAAGATATTTCCTTTTTCATGATAGCCCTCAATGTGCTCCCAAATATAACTTTTCAGATTCCCAGAAAGTAGTGTTAGCAGACTCTTTCATGAAAACTAAACTGTAACTCTGTGAGATGAATTCACATGTCACAAAGGAGTTTCTCAGAAAGCTTCCTTCATATTTTTAATTGAGGATATTTCCTTTATCAGTATATGTCTCAATGCAATCCTTATATCCTTCTCAGATTCCTCAAAGACAGTGGTGGTAGTCTGCTCCATGAAAAGAAAGTGTAAATCTGTGAGACGAATTCACAGATCACAAAGTAGTTTCTCAGAAAGCTTCTTTCTAGTTTTTATATGAGGATATTTCCTTTGTCACCGTAAGCTTCATTGCACTTAGAAATATCCCATTGCAATTTTCAGTAAAGGAGTATCAGCTAGCTGATCAATGAAAAGAGAAGCGTAACTCTGTGAGATACATTCACTTGTCACAATGCAGTTTCTCAGAACGCTTCCTTCCAGTTTTTATCTGATGATATTTCCTTTTTCCCAATAGCCTTCAATGCATTCCTAAATATCACTTTGCAGATTCCCGGATGTAGTGTTAGCAATCTGCTTCATGAA
>NW_012107552.1:96274-113912 GCF_000951045.1 Mandrillus leucophaeus
TCAGAAAGCAATTTCTCAGAAAGCTTCTTTCTAATTTTTATCTGAGGATATTTCCTTTGTCACCATAAGCTTCATTGCACTAAGAAATATCCCATTGCAGATTTCAAGAAAACAGTGTTAGCAAACTGATCAATGAAAAGAGAAGTATAACTCTGTGAGGTACATTCACATGTCACAATGCAATTTCTCAGAACATTTCTTTCGAGTTTTGGTCTTATGATATTTTCTTTTTCACCATAGCCCTCAATTCGCTATCAAATATCACTTTGCAGATTTTCGGAAGGTGGAGTTAAAAAACTGCTTCATGAAGACTCTGTTGTAACTCTGTGAGATCAATTCACATATCACAAAGAAATTTCTCAAAAACCTTCTCTCCCGTTTTTAATTGAGGATATTTCCTTTATCAGGATAAGCCTCAAAGTGATCAAAAGTAACGCTTCCCACATTCCCTAAAGAGAGTAGTAATAGACCGCTCCATGAAACGAAAGTGTAATTCTGTGACATGAATTCACAAAACACAAAGCACTTTCTCAGAAAGATTCTTTCTAGTTTTTATCTGAGCACATTTCCTTTGTCACCGTAAGCTTCATTGCACTAAGAAGTATCCCATTGCAGACTTCAGGAAAAAAGTATTAGCAAACTGATCAGTGAAAAGAGTAGTGTAACTCTGTGAGATACATTCACATGTCAAAATGCAGTTTCTCAGAACGCTTCTTTCCAGCTTTTATGTGAAGATATTTCCTTTTTCATGATAGCCCTCAATGTGCTCCCAAATATAACTTTTCAGATTCCCAGAAAGTAGTGTTAGCAGACTCTTTCATGAAAACTAAACTGTAACTCTGTGAGATGAATTCACATGTCACAAAGGAGTTTCTCAGAAAGCTTCCTTCATATTTTTAATTGAGGATATTTCCTTTATCAGTATATGTCTCAATGCAATCCTTATATCCTTCTCAGATTCCTCAAAGACAGTGGTGGTAGTCTGCTCCATGAAAAGAAAGTGTAAATCTGTGAGACGAATTCACAGATCACAAAGTAGTTTCTCAGAAAGCTTCTTTCTAGTTTTTATATGAGGATATTTCCTTTGTCACCGTAAGCTTCATTGCACTTAGAAATATCCCATTGCAATTTTCAGTAAAGGAGTATCAGCTAGCTGATCAATGAAAAGAGAAGCGTAACTCTGTGAGATACATTCACTTGTCACAATGCAGTTTCTCAGAACGCTTCCTTCCAGTTTTTATCTGATGATATTTCCTTTTTCCCAATAGCCTTCAATGCATTCCTAAATATCACTTTGCAGATTCCCGGATGTAGTGTTAGCAATCTGCTTCATGAACACTCTGTTGAAACTCTGTAAGATGAATTCACATATTACAAAGAAGTTTCTCAAAAACCATCTTTCCCGTTTTTATTTAAGGATATTTTCTTTATCAGTATAGGCCTCAATACTATGGAAAGTATCACTTCATAGATTCCTCAAAGAGGGTAGTAGTATACCCCTCCATGAAACGAAAATGTAACTCTGTGACATGAATTCACATATCATAAAGCAGTTTTTCAGAAACCTTCTGTCTAGTTTTTATCTGAGCATATATCCTTTGTCACTGTAAGGTTCATTTCACTAAGAAACATTCCTTTGCAGATTTCAAGAAAATAGTTTTAGCAAATGATCCATGAATAGAAAAGTGTAACTCTGTGAGTTGCATTCACATGTCACAATGCAGTTTCTCAGAACGCTTCTTTCCAGTTTTTATCTGAAGATATTTGGTTTTTCCACATAGCCCTCAATGTACTCCCAAACATTACTTTGCAGATTCCCCGAATGTAGTGTTAGCAAACTGCCCCTTAAAGATTCAGTTGTAACTCTGTGAGGTGAATGTATATATCACAAAGAAGTTTATCAGAAAGCTTCTTTCACATTTTTAGTTGAGGATATTTCTTTTACCAGAATAGGTCTCAAAGCAATCGACAATATCCCTTCTCAGATTCCCCAAAAACAGTAGTAATAGACCACTCCATGAAACGAAATTATAACTCTGAGTACAGAATTCACACATCACAAAGCAATTTCTCAGAAAGCTTCTTTCTAATTTTTATCTGAGGATATTTCCTTTGTCACCATAAGCTTCATTGCACTAAGAAATATCCCATTGTAGATTTCAAGAAAACAGTGTTAGCAAACTGATCAATGAAAAGAGAAGTGTATCTCTGTGAGATACTTTCACATATCACAATGCAGTTTCTCAGAACGCTTCTATCCAGTTTTTATCTGACAATATTTCCTTTTTCACCATAGCCCTCAATGCACTCCCAAATATCGCTTTGCAGATTCCCCGAAAGTAGTCTTAGCAAACTGCTTCATGAAGACTCTGTTGTAATTCTGTAAGATGAATTCACATATCCAAAGAAGTTTCTCAAAAAGCTTCTTTCCCGTTTTTATTTGAGGATATTTCCTTTATCAGGATAGGCCTCAAAGCGATCAAAAGTAATGCTTCCCACATTCCCTAAAGAGAGTAGTAATAGACCGCTCCATGAAACGAAAGTGTAACTCTGTGACATGAATTCACACATCACAAAGCAGTTTCTCAGAAAGCTTCTTTCTAGTTTTTATCTGTGCATATTTCTTTTGTCACCGTAAGCTTCCTTGCACAAAGAAATATCGCATTGGAGATTTCAAGAAAACAGTTTTAGCAAACTGATCCATGAATAGAAAAGAGTAACTCTGTGAGTTGCATTCACATATCTCAATGCAGTTTCTCAGAATGCTTCCTTCCAGTTTTTATCTGACAATACTTCCTTTTTCCCCATAGCCTTCCATGCACTCCCAAATATTGCTTTGCAGATTCCCCAAAAGCAGTATTAGTAAACTGCTTCATGAAGACTCAGTTGTAACTCTGTGAGGTGAATGCACATATCACAAAGAAGTTTCTCAGAAAGCTTCTTTCACGTTTTTAATTGAGGATATTTCCTTTATCAGTATAGGCCTCAATGAAGTCCACAATATCCCTTCTCAGATTCCACAAAGACAGTGGTAATAGACCGCTCCATGTAACGAAAGGGTAACTCTGAGAGATGAATTCACACATCACAAAGCAGTTTCTCAGAAAGATTCTTTCTAGTTTTTATCTGAGGATATTTCCTTTGTCACCGTAAGCTTCATTGCACTAAGAAATATCCCATTGCAGATTTCAAGAAAACAGTGTTAGCAAACTGGTCAATGAAAAGAGAAGTGTAACTCTGTGAGATACATTCAGATGGCACAATGCAGTTTCTCAGAACGCTTCTTTCGAGTTTTTATCTGATGATATTTCCTTTTACATCATAGCCCTGAATGTCCTCCCAAATACAACTGTTCAGATTCCCCGAATATAGTGTTAGCAGATTCCTTCATGAACACTAAGCTGTAACTCTGTGAGATGAATACACACATCACAAAGAAGTTTCTCAGAAAGCTTCTTTCACATTTTTAATTGAGGATATTTCCTTTATCAGGATAGGCCTCAAAGCGATGCAAAGTAACGCTTCCCAGGTTCCCCAAAGAGAGTAGTAATCGACAGCTCCTTGAAACGAAACAATAAATCTGTGATATGAATTCACACGTCACAAAGCAGTTTCTCAGAAAGTTTCTTTCTAGTTTTTATCTGTGCATATTTCCTTTATCACCGTAAGCTTCCTTGCACTAAGAAATATTCCATTGCAGATTTCAAGAAAACAGTGTTAGCAAACTGATCAATGAAAAGAGAAACGTAACTCTGTGAGATACATTAACATGTCCCAATGCAGTTTCTCAGAACGCTTCTTTCCAGTTTTTATCTGACAATATTTCCTTTTTCACCATAGCCCTCAATGCGCTATCAAATATCACTTTGTAGATTCCCGGAAAGTAGTGTTAGCAAACTGCTTCATGAAAACTCTCTTGTAACTCTGGGAGATGAATTCACATATCACAAAGAAGTTTCTCCAAAAGCTTCTCTCCCGTTTTTATTTGAGGATATTTCCTTTATCAGAATAGGCCTCAATGTGATCTAAAGTAATGCTTCCCAGATTCCCCAAATAGAGTAGTAATAGATCGCTCCATGCAACGAAAGTGTAACTCTGTGACATGAATTCACACATCACAAAGCAGTTTTCCAGAAAGCTTCTTTCTAGTTTTTAAGTAAGCATATTTCCTTTGTCACCATAAGCTTCATTGCACTAAGAAATATCACATTGCAGACTTCAGGAAAAAGTGTTAGCAAACTGACCCATGAATAGAAAAGTGTAATTCTGTGAGTTGCATTGATATGTCATAATGCAGTTTCTCAGAACGGTTCTTTCCATGTTTATATCTGACGATATCTCCTTTTTCATCATAGCCCTCAATGCGCTCTCAAACATCGCTTTGCAGATTCCCCGAAAGTAGTGTTAGGAAACAGCTTCTTGAAGAATCAGTTGTAGCTCTGTGAGGTGAATGCACGTATCACAAAGAAGTTTCTCAGGAAGCTTCTTTCACGTTTTAAATTGAGGATATTTCCTTTATCAGGATACGTCTCAATACAATCCAAAGTATCCCTTGTCAGATTCCCCAAAGACAGTTGTAATAGTCTGCCCCATGAAACGAAAGTGTAACTCTGTGAGACGAATTCACATATGACAAAGCAGTTTCTCAGAAAGCTTTTTTCTAGTTTTTATCTGAGGATATTTCCTTTGTCACCGTAAGCTTCCTTGCACTAAGAAATATCCCATTGCAGATTTCCAGAGAGAGTGTTAGCAAACTGATCAATGAAAAGAGAAATGTAACTATCTGCGATACATTCACATGTCACAATGCAGTGTGTCAGATAGCTTCTTTCCAGTTTTTATCTGACGATATATCCTTTCTCCCCATAGCCCTCAATACGTTCCCAAAGATTGCTTTGCAGATTCCCCGAAAGTAGTGTTAGCAAACTGCTTCTTGAAGACTCAGTTGTAAGTCTGTGAGGTGAATGCACATATCACAAAGATGGTTGTCAGAAAGTTTCTTTCACGTTTTTAATTGAGGATATTTCCTTTATCAGGATAGGCCTCAATGCAATCAAGAATATCCCTTCTCAGATTGCCCGAAGAGAGTGGTAATATACCACTCCATGAAAAGGAAATGTAACTCTGAGAGATGAATTCACACATCACAAAGTAGTTTCTCAGAAACCTTCTTTCTAGTTTTTATCCGAAGATATTTCCTTTGTCACTATAAGCTTCATTCCACTAAGAAATATCTCATTGAAGATTTCATGAACACAGTGTTAGCAAACTGATCAATGAAAAGATTATTGTAACTCTGCGAGAAACATTCACATGTCCCAATGCAGTTTCTCAGAACGCTACTCTCCAGTTTTTATCTGATGATATTTCCTTTTTCACCATAGCCCTCAATGCGCTCCCAAATATCACTTTGCAGATTACCGGAAAGTTCTGCTAGCAAACTGCTTCTTGAATAATCCGTTGTAACTCTGTGAGTTGAATACACACATCACAATGAAGTCTTAGAAAGTTTCTGCACTCCCAAATATCGCTTTGCAGATTCCCCGGAAGTAGTGTTAGCAAACTGCTTCTTGAAGACTCAGTTGTAACTCTGTGAGGTGAATGCGCATATCACAAAGAAGTTTCTCAGAATGTTTCTTTCACGCTTTTACTTGAGAATATTTCCTTTATCAGGATAGGCCTCAATGCAATACACTGTATCCATTCTCGGATTCCCCAAAGACAGTAGTAATAGAACGCTCCATGAAACGAAATTATAACTCTGAGAGATGAATTCACACATCACAAAGCAGTTTCTCAGATAGCTTCCTTCTATTTTTTATATGAGGATATTTCCTTTGTCACCATATGCTTCATTACACTAAGAAATATCCCACTGCAGATTTGAAGAAAACAGTGTTAGCAAACTAATCAATGAAAGAGAGGAGTGTAACTCTGTGAGATACATTCACATGTCACAATGCAGTTTCTCAGAACGCTTCTTTCCAGTTTTTATCTGACAATATTTCCTTTTTCACCACAGCCCTCAATGAGCACCCAAATATCACTTTGCAGACTCCCAGAAAGTAGTGTTAGCAAACTGCTTCATGAAGACTCTGTTGTAACTCTGTGAGATGAATTCACATATCAAAAAGAAGTATCTCAAAAATTTTTTTCTCATTTTTATTTGAGGATATTTCCTTTATCAGGATAGGTCTCAATGCAATCCAAAGTAACGCTTTCCAGATTCCCAAGGAGAGTAATAACAGACCACTCCATGAAATGAAAGTGCATCTCAGTGACATGAATTCACACATCACAAAGGAGTTTCAAAGAAAGCTTCTTTCTAGTTTTTATCTGAGCATATTTCCTTTGTCACCGAAAGCTTCCTTGCACTAAGAAATATCCCATTGCAGATTTCAAGAAAACAGTTTTAGCAAACTGATCTAAAAATAGAAAAGTGTAACTCTGTGAGTTGGATTCACATGTCACACTGCAATTTCTCAGAACGCTTCATTCCAGTTTTTATCTGACGATATTTCCTTTTTCCCCATAGCCCTCAATGCGCTCCCAAATATCGCTTTTCAGATACTCCAAAAGTAGTGTTAGCAGACTCCTTCATGAAGACTAAGCTGTAACTCTGTGAGATGAATTCACATATCACAAAGAAGTTTCTCAGAAAGCTTCTTTCACGTTTCTCATTGACAGTATTTCCTTTTTCAGGATACATCTCAATACAATCCAAAGTATCCCTTGACAGATTCCCTAAAGACAGTGGTAATAGACTCCTCCATGAAAGGAAAGTGTACCTCAGTGAGTGGAATTCACACATCACAAAGCAGTTTCTCAGAAAACTTCTTTCTAGTTTTTATCTGAGGATATTTCCTTTGTCACTGTAAGCTTCCTTGCACTAAGAAATATCCCATTGCAGATTTCAAGAAAAGAGTGTTAGCAAACTGATCAATGAAAAGAGAAATATAACTCTGTGAAATACGTTCACATGTCCCAACGCAGTTTCTCAGAATGCTTCCTTCCAGTTTTTTTATGGCCATATTTCCTTTTTCCCCATAGCTCTCAATGCGCTCTGAAATATCACTTTGCAGATTCCCCGAAAGTAGTGTTAGCAAACTGCTTCTTGAAGACTCAGTTGTTACTCTGTGAGGTGAAGGCACATATCACAAAGAAGTTTCTCAGAAAGCTTCTTTCACGTTTTTAATTGAGGATATTTCCTTTATCAGGGTAGGTCTCAATGCAATCCACATTTTCCCTTCTCAGATTCACCAAAGACAGTAGTAATATACCGCTCCATGAAACGAAAGTATAACTCTGAGAGATGAATTCACACATCAGAAAGCAGTTTCTCAGAAAGCTTCTTTCTACTTTTTATCTGAGTATACTTCGTTTGTCACCATAAACTTCACTGCAATAAGAAATATCTCGTTGCAGATTTCAAGAAAACAGTGTTAGCAAACTGATCAATGAAAAGAGAAGTGTAACTCTGTGAGATACATTCACATGTCCCAATGCAGTTTCTCAGAACGCTTTCCAGTTTTTATCTGACGATATTTCCTTTTTCACCATAGACCTCAATGTGCTCCCAAATATCATTTTGCAGATTTCTGGATGTAATGTTAGCAAATTGCTTCATGAAGACTCTATTGAAACTCTGAGAGATGAATACAGATATCTCAAAGAGGTTTCTCAAAAATCTACTTTCCCATTTTTATTTGAGGATACTTCCTTTATCAGGATAGAAGTAAATGCAATCCACAGTATCCCTTCTCAGATTCCCCAAAGACAATGGTAATACACCGCTCCATGAAACGAAAGTATATCTCTGAGAGATGAATTCACACTTCACAAAGCAGTTTCTCAGAAAGCTTCTTTCTATTTTTTATCTGAGGATATTTCCTTTGTCACCATAGGCTTCATTGCACTAAGAAATATCCCATTGCAGGTTTCAAGAAAACAGTTTTAACAAACTGATCCATGAATAGAAAAGTGTAACTCTGTGAATTGCATTCACATGTCACAATGTAGTTTCTCAGAACGCATCTCCCCAGTTTTTATCTGACGATATTTCCTTTTTCATCATAGCCCTCAATGCGCTCCCAAATATAACTTTTCAGATTCCCCAAAAGGAGTCTTAGCAGACGCCTTCATAAAGACTAAGCTGTAAATGTGTGAGATTAATGCACATATCACAAAGAAGTTTCTCAGAAAGCTTCTTTCACGTTTATTATTGAGGATATTTCCTTTATCAGGGTATGCCTCAATGCAATCCAAAATATCCCTTGTCAGATTCCCCAAAGACAGTGGTAATAGTCCACTCCATGAAATGAAAGTTTAACTCTGTGAGTTGAATCCACACATCACAAACCGTTTCTCAGAAAATTTCTTTGTAGTGTTTACTGAGGATATTTCGTTTGTCACTGTAAGCTTCATTGCACTAAGAAATATCTCATGGCAGATTTCAAGAAAACAGTGTTAGCAAACTGATCAATGAAAAGAGAAGTGTAACTCTGTGAGATACATTCACATGTCACAATGAAGTTTCTCAGAACGCTTTTTTCCAGTGTTTATCTGAAGATATTTCCTTTTTCCCCATTGCCCTCAATGTGCTCCTAAATATCGCTTTGCAGATTCCCCGAAAGTAGTGTTACCAAACTGCTTCATGAAGACTCCCTTGTAACACAGTGAGGTGAATTCACATATCACAAAGAAGTTTCTCAGAAGGTTCTTTCACCTTTTTAATTGAATATATTTCCATTATAAAGAGAGGCCTCAATGCAATACACAATATCCCTTCTCAGATTCCACAAAGACAGTGGTAATAGAATGCTCCATGAAATGAAAGTATAACTCTGACAGATTAATTCACACATCACAAAGCAGTTTCTCAAGAGCTTCCTTCTAGTTTTTATTTGAGGATATTTCCTTTGTCACCCTAAGCTTCATTGTACTAAGAAATATCCCATTGCAGATTTCAAGAAAACAGTGTTCGCAAACTGATCAATGAAAAGAGAAGTGTAACTCTGTGAGTTGCATTCACATATCACAATGCAGTTTCCCATTAACGCTTCTTTCCAGTTTTTAACTGATGATATTCCCTTTTTCCCCATAGCCTTCAATGGGATCCCAAATGTCGCTTTGCAGATTCCCCGAAAGTAGTGTTAGCAAACTGCTTCTTGACGACTCAGTTTTAACTCTCTGAGAAGAATGCACACATCACAAAGAAGTTTCTCAGAAAGCTTTTTTTCACGGTTTTAATTCAGGCTATTTCCTCTATCAGGATAGGCCTAAACGCAATCCCCAGTATCCCTTCTCAGATTCTCCAAAGACAGTGGTCATAGACTTCTCGATGAAACAAAAGTGTAACGCTGAAAGATGAATTCACACATCACAAAGCTGTTTCTCAGAAAGCTTCTTTCTAGTTTTTATCTGAGGATATTTCCTTTGTCACCATAAGCTTCATTGCACTAAGAAATATCCAATTGCAGATTTCAAGAAAACAGTGTTTTCAAACTGATCAATGAAAAGAGAAGTGTAACTGTGAGATGCATTCACACATCACAATGCAGTTTCTCAGAACACTTCTTCCCAGTTTTTATCTGATGATATTTCCTTTTTCCCCATAGCCCTCAATGCGTTCCCAAATATCGCTTTGCAGATTCCCCGAAAGTAGTGTTAGCAAACTGCTTCTTGAAGACTCAGTTGTAAGTCTGTGAGGTGAATTCACATATCACAAACAAGTTTCACAGAAAGGTTCTTTCACGTTTTTAATTGAGGATATTTCCTTTATCAGGATAGGACTCAATGCGATCCAAAGTAACGCTTCCCACATTCCCCAAAGAGAGTTGTAATACACCGCTCCATGAAAAGAAAGTCTAACTCTGTGACATGAATTCACACATCACAAAGCAGATTCTCAGAAAGTTTCTTTCTAGTTTTTATCTGGGCATATTTCTTTGTCACTGTAAGCTTCCTTTCACTAGGAAACATCCCATTGCAGATTTCAAGAAAACAATTTTAGCAAACTGATCCATGAACAGAAACGTGTAACTCTGTGAGTTGCGTTCACATGTCACAATGCAGTTTCTCAGAACGCTTCTTTCCAGTTTTTATCTGACGATATTTCCTTTTTCATCATAGCCTCAATGTGCTCCCAAATATAACTTTTCAGATTCCCCAAAAGGAGTCTTAGCAGACTCCTTCATAAAGACTAAGCTGTAACTGTGTGAGATTAATGCACATATCACAAAGAAGTTTCTCAGAAAGCTTCTTTCACGTTTATTATTGAGGATATTTCCTTTATCAGGGTATGCCTCAATGCAATCCAAAATATCCCTTGTCAGATTCCCCAAAGACAGTGGTAATAGTCCACTCCATGAAATGAAAGTTTAACTCTGTGAGTTGAATCCACACATCACAAACCGTTTCTCAGAAAATTTCTTTGTAGTGTTTACTGAGGATATTTCGTTTGTCACTGTAAGCTTCATTGCACTAAGAAATATCTCATGGCAGATTTCAAGAAAACAGTGTTAGCAAACTGATCAATGAAAAGAGAAGTGTAACTCTGTGAGATACATTCACATGTCACAATGAAGTTTCTCAGAACGCTTTTTTCCAGTGTTTATCTGAAGATATTTCCTTTTTCCCCATTGCCCTCAATGTGCTCCTAAATATCGCTTTGCAGATTCCCCGAAAGTAGTGTTACCAAACTGCTTCATGAAGACTCCCTTGTAACACAGTGAGGTGAATTCACATATCACAAAGAAGTTTCTCAGAAGGTTCTTTCACCTTTTTAATTGAATATATTTCCATTATAAAGAGAGGCCTCAATGCAATACACAATATCCCTTCTCAGATTCCACAAAGACAGTGGTAATAGAATGCTCCATGAAATGAAAGTATAACTCTGACAGATTAATTCACACATCACAAAGCAGTTTCTCAAGAGCTTCCTTCTAGTTTTTATTTGAGGATATTTCCTTTGTCACCCTAAGCTTCATTGTACTAAGAAATATCCCATTGCAGATTTCAAGAAAACAGTGTTCGCAAACTGATCAATGAAAAGAGAAGTGTAACTCTGTGAGTTGCATTCACATATCACAATGCAGTTTCCCATTAACGCTTCTTTCCAGTTTTTAACTGATGATATTCCCTTTTTCCCCATAGCCTTCAATGGGATCCCAAATGTCGCTTTGCAGATTCCCCGAAAGTAGTGTTAGCAAACTGCTTCTTGACGACTCAGTTTTAACTCTCTGAGAAGAATGCACACATCACAAAGAAGTTTCTCAGAAAGCTTTTTTTCACGGTTTTAATTCAGGCTATTTCCTCTATCAGGATAGGCCTAAACGCAATCCCCAGTATCCCTTCTCAGATTCTCCAAAGACAGTGGTCATAGACTTCTCGATGAAACAAAAGTGTAACGCTGAAAGATGAATTCACACATCACAAAGCTGTTTCTCAGAAAGCTTCTTTCTAGTTTTTATCTGAGGATATTTCCTTTGTCACCATAAGCTTCATTGCACTAAGAAATATCCAATTGCAGATTTCAAGAAAACAGTGTTTTCAAACTGATCAATGAAAAGAGAAGTGTAACTGTGAGATGCATTCACACATCACAATGCAGTTTCTCAGAACACTTCTTCCCAGTTTTTATCTGATGATATTTCCTTTTTCCCCATAGCCCTCAATGCGTTCCCAAATATCGCTTTGCAGATTCCCCGAAAGTAGTGTTAGCAAACTGCTTCTTGAAGACTCAGTTGTAAGTCTGTGAGGTGAATTCACATATCACAAACAAGTTTCACAGAAAGGTTCTTTCACGTTTTTAATTGAGGATATTTCCTTTATCAGGATAGGACTCAATGCGATCCAAAGTAACGCTTCCCACATTCCCCAAAGAGAGTTGTAATACACCGCTCCATGAAAAGAAAGTCTAACTCTGTGACATGAATTCACACATCACAAAGCAGATTCTCAGAAAGTTTCTTTCTAGTTTTTATCTGGGCATATTTCTTTGTCACTGTAAGCTTCCTTTCACTAGGAAACATCCCATTGCAGATTTCAAGAAAACAATTTTAGCAAACTGATCCATGAACAGAAACGTGTAACTCTGTGAGTTGCATTCACATGTCACAATGCAGTTTCTCAGAACGCTTCTTTCCAGTTTTTATCTGACGATATTTCCTTTTTCATCATAGTCCTCAATGTGCTTCCAAATATAACTTTTCAGATTCCCCAAAAGTAATGTTAGCAGACTCCTTCATGAAGACTAAGCTGCAACTCTGTGAGATTAATTCACATATCACAAAGAAGTTTCTCAGAAAGATTCTTTCATGTTTTTAATTGAGGATATTTCCAATATCAGGATACGTCTTAATAAAATCCAAAGTAACCCTGGTCAGATTCTCCAAAGACAGTGATAATAGTCTGCTCCATGAAACGAAAGTGTAACTCTGTGTGTTGAATTCACACATCACAAAGCAGTTTCTCAGAGAGATTCTTTCTAGTTTTTATCTGAGAATATTTCCTTTGTCACCGTAAGCTTTCTTGCACTAAGAAATATCCGATTGCAGATTTCAAGAAAACAGTGTTAGCAAACTGATCAATGAAAAGAGAAATAAAACTTTGTGAGATACTTTCACATATCACAATGCAGTTTCTCAGAACGCTTCTATCCAGTTTTTATCTGACGATATTTCCTTTTTCCCCATAGCCCTCAATGCACTCCGAAGTATCGCTTTACAGTTTCCCCGAAAGTAGTGCTAGCAAACTGCTTCTTGAAGACTCAGTTGTAGGTCTGTGAGGTGAATGCACATAGCACAAAGAAGTTTCCCAGAAAGTTTCTTTCACGTTTTTAATTGAGGATATTTCCTTTATCAGGATAGGACTCAATGCAGTAGACAATTTCGCTTCTCAGATTCCCCAAAGACAGTGGTAATAGACCGCTCCATGAAATGAAAGTATAAGTCTGAGTGAAGAATTCACACATCACAAAGCAGTTTCTCAGAAAGATTCTTTCTAGTTTTAATCTGAGAATATTTCCTTGTCACCATAAGCTTCATTGCACTAAGAAATATCCCATTGCAGATTTCAAGAAAACAATGTTAGCAAACTGATCAATGAAAAGAGAAATGTATCTCTCTGAGATACATTCACATGTCCGAATACAATTTCTCAGAACGCTTCTTTCCAGTTTTTATCTGATGATATTTCTTTTTTCCTCTTAGCCCTCAATGCGTTCCCAAATATCACTTTGCAGGTTCCCCGAAAGTAGAATTAGCAAACTGCTTCTTGAAGACTCAGTTGTAAGGCTCTGAGGTGAATGCACATATCACAAAGAAGGTCTCATAAAGTTTCTTTCACGTTTTTAATTGAAGATTAAAAACTTGATCAGGATAGGCCTCAATGCAATCCACAGTATCCTTTCTCAGAATCCCCAAAGACAGAAGTAATAGACCGCTCCATGAAAGGAAAGCGTAACACTGAGAGACTAATTCAAACAACACAAAGCAGTGTCTCAGAAAACTTTTTTCTAGTTTTTATCTGAGGATATTTCCTTTGTCACCATAAGCTTCATTGCTCTAAGAAATATCGGATTGCAGACTTAAAGAAAACAGTGTCAGCAAACTGATCAATGAGAACAGAAGTGTAACCCTGTGAGATCCATTGACATGTCCCAATGCAGTTTCTCAGAACTCTTCTTTCCAGTTTTATCTGACGATATTTCCCTTTTCACCATAGACCTCAATGAGCTCCCAAATATCGCTTTGCAGTTTCTCCGAAAGCAGTGTTAGCAAACTGATTCATGAAGACTCAGTTGTAACTCTGTGAGGTGAATGCACATATCACAAAGAAGTTTCTCAGAAAGCTTCTTTCACGTTTTTAATTGAGGATATTTCCTTTATCAGTATAGGCCTCAATGAAGTCCACAATATCCCTTCTCAGATTCCACAAAGACAGTGGTAATAGACCGCTCCATGTAACGAAAGGGTAACTCTGAGAGATGAATTCACACATCACAAAGCAGTTTCTCAGAAAGATTCTTTCTAGTTTTTATCTGAGGATATTTCCTTTGTCACCGTAAGCTTCATTGCACTAAGTAGTATCCCATTGCAGATTTCAAGAAATCAGTGTTAGCAAACTGATCAATGAAAAGAGACATGTAACTCTGTGAGGTACATTCATGTGTCACAACGCAGTTTTCTAGAACGCTTTTTTCCAGTTTTTATCTGATGATATTTCTTTTTCCCCATAGCCCTCTAAGCGCTCCCAAATATCACTTTGCAGATTGCCAGAAAGTAGTGTTAGCAAACTGCTTCATGAAGACTCTGTTGTAACTCCGTGAGATGAATTCACATATCACAAAGAAGTTTCTCAGAAGGATTCTTTCACGTTTTTCATTGAGGATATTTTCTTTATGAGGATAGGCCTCACTCAAAGCGATCCAAAGTAACGCTTCCCAGGTTCCTCAAAGAGAGTAGTAATAGACAGCTCCTTGAAACGAAACAATAAATCTGTGATATGAATTCACACGTCACAAAGCAGTTTCCCAGAAAGCTTCTTTCTAGTTTTTATCTGAGCATATTTCCTTTATCACCATAAGCTTCCTTGCACTAAGAAATATCCCATTGCAGATTTCAAGAAAACAGTTTTAGCAAAGTGATCCATGAATAGAATAGTGTAACTCTTTGAGTTGCATTCACATGTCACAATGCAGTTTCTCTGAACGCTTCTTTCCGGTATTTATGTGACGATATTTCCTTTTTCATCATAGCCCTCAATGCGCTCCCAAATATAACTTTTCTGATTCCCCGAAAGTAGCGTTAGCAGACTTCTTCATGAAGACTAAGTTGTAACTCTGTGAGATGAATTCACATATCACAAAGATGTTTCTTAGAAAGCTTCTTTCACGTTTTTAATTGAGGATATTTCCTTTATCAGTATACGTCTCAATGCAATCCAAAGTATCCCTTGTCAGATTCCCCAAAGACAGCGGTAATAGACCGCTCCATGAAACGAAAGTGTAATTCTGAGAGATGAATTCACACATCACAAAGAAGTTTCTCTGAAATCTTCATTCTAGTCTTTATCTGAGGATATTTCTTTTGTCACCATAAGCTTCATTGTACTAAGAAATATCCCATTGTAGATTTCAAGAAAACAGTGTTAGCAAGCTGATCAATGAAAAGAGAGGTGTATCTCTGTGACATACATTCACATGTCACAGTGAAGTTTCTCAGAACGCTTCTTTCCAATTTTATGTGACGATATTTCCTTTTTCACCATAGCCCTCTTTGGGCTTCCAAATATCACTTTGCAGTTCCCCGAAAGTAGTGATAGCAAACTGCTTCTTGAAGACTCAGTTGTAACTCTGTGAGGTGAATACACATATCACAAAGATGTTTCTGACAAAGCTTCTTTCACGTTTTTAATTGAGGATATTTCCTTTATCAGGATATGTCTCAATGCAATCCACAGTATCCTTTCTCAGACTCCCCAAAGACAGTGGTAATAGACCGCTCCAAGAAACGAAAGTGTAACTCTGAGAGATGAATTCACACATCATAAAGCAGTTTCTCAGAAAGCTTCTTTCTAGTGTTTATCTGAGCATATTTTCTTTGTCACCATAAGCTTCTTTGCACTAAGAAATATCCCATAGCAGATTTCAAGAAAACAGTGTCAGCAAACTGATCAATGAAAAGAGAAATGTAACTCTCTGAGATATATTCACATGTCACTATGCAGTTTCTCAGAACGCTTCTTCCCAGTTTTTATCTGACGATATTTCCTTTTTCACAATAGCCCTCGAGGCGCACCCATATATCGCTTTGGAGATTCCCCGAAAGCAGTGTTAGCAAACTGTTTCTTGAAGACTCAGTTGTAACTCTGTGAGGTGAATGCACATAGCACAAAGAAATTTCTCAGAAAGTTTCTTTCATATTTTTAATTGAGGATACTTCCTTTATCAGGTTAGGCCTCAATGCAATCCAGAGTATCCTTTCTCAGATTCCACAAAAACAGTGGTGATAGACTGCTCCATGAAACGAAAGTGTAACGTTGAGAGATGAATTCACACATCACAAAACAGTTTCTCAGAAGCTCCTTTCTAGTTTTTTTCTGAGGATATTTCTTTTGTCACCATGAGCTTCATGGCACTAAGAAATATCCCAGTGCAGATTTCAAGTAAACAGTGTTAGCAAAGTGATCAATGAAAAGTATAACTCTGTAAGATACATTCACTTGTCACAATGCAATTTCTCAGAATGCCTCTTTCCATTTTTTATCTGACGATATTTTCTTTTTCATCAAAGCCCTCAATGCACTCCCAAATATCACTTTGCAGATTCCCAGGAAGTAGTGTTAGCAAAATGTTTCATGAAGACTCTGTTGTAAATCTGGGAGATGAATTCACATATCACAAAGAAGTTTCTCTAAAAGCTTCTTTCCCGTTTTTAATTGAGGATATTTCCTTTATCAGGGTAGGCCTCAAAGCAATCCACAGTATCCCTTCTCAGTTTCCCCAAAGACAGTGTTAATAGACCGCTCCATGAAACGAAAGTATAACTCTGAGAGATGAATTCACACATCACAAAGCATTTTCTCAGAAAGCTTCTTTCTAGGTGTTATATCTGGATATTTCCTTTGTCACTGTAAGCTTCACTGCACTAAGAAATATCCCGTTTCAGATTTCAAGAAACCAGTTTTAGCAAACTGGTCCATGAATAGAAAAGTGTAACTCTGTGAGTTGCATTCACATGTCACAATGCCGTTTCTCTGAATGCTTCTTTCCAGTTTTTATCTGACGATATTTACTGTTCCATCATAAACCTCAATGCACTCCCAAATATAACTTTTCACATTCCATGAAAGTAGTATTAACAGACTCCTTCATGAAAACTAAGCTCTAACTCTGTGAGTTGAATTCACATATCACAAAGAAGTTTCCCAGAAAGCTTCTTCACGTTTCTAATTGAACATAATTTCTTTATCAAGATAGCACCGAATGCCATCCAAGGTATCCCTTCTCAGATTCCTCAGAGACAGTGTTAATAGACAGCTCCATGAAACTAAAGTGTAACTCTGTAGGGATGAACTCACACATCACAAAGCAGTTTCTCAGAATGCTTCTTTCTGCTTTTTATCTGAGGATATTTCCTTCCTTAGCGTAAGCTTCATTGCACTAAGAAATATCCCATTTCAGATTTCGGGAAATCAGTGTTAGTAAACTGATCAATGGAAAGAAAAATGGAACTCTATAAGATCCAATCACATCTGGCAATGCAGTTTCTCCGAACACTTTTTTCCAGCTTTTATATGAAGATATTTTCTTTTTCACCATAGCCCTCAATTAGCTCCCACATATCACATTGCAGATTCCCGGAAAGTAGTGTTAGCAAACTGCTTAATGAAAAGAAAAATGTGACTGTGTAAGACGTGTTCACATGTCACAATGCAGTTTCTCAAAACGCTTCTTTCGAGTTTTGGTCTTATGATATTTTCTTTTTCACCATAGCCCTCAATTCGCTATCAAATATCACCTTACAGATTCCCGAAAAGTGGAGTTAGAAAACTGCTTGATGAAGACTCTGTTGTAACTCTATGAGATGAATTCACATATCACAAAGAAATTTCTCAAAAAGCTTCTTTCCCG
>NW_012107552.1:113962-122006 GCF_000951045.1 Mandrillus leucophaeus
AGATACATTCACTTGTCACAATGCAATTTCTCAGAATGCCTCTTTCCATTTTTTATCTGACGATATTTTCTTTTTCATCAAAGCCCTCAATGCACTCCCAAATATCACTTTGCAGATTCCCAGGAAGTAGTGTTAGCAAAATGTTTCATGAAGACTCTGTTGTAAATCTGGGAGATGAATTCACATATCACAAAGAAGTTTCTCTAAAAGCTTCTTTCCCGTTTTTAATTGAGGATATTTCCTTTATCAGGGTAGGCCTCAAAGCAATCCACAGTATCCCTTCTCAGTTTCCCCAAAGACAGTGTTAATAGACCGCTCCATGAAACGAAAGTATAACTCTGAGAGATGAATTCACACATCACAAAGCATTTTCTCAGAAAGCTTCTTTCTAGGTGTTATATCTGGATATTTCCTTTGTCACCGTAAGCTTCACTGCACTAAGAAATATCCCGTTTCAGATTTCAAGAAACCAGTTTTAGCAAACTGGTCCATGAATAGAAAAGTGTAACTCTGTGAGTTGCATTCACATGTCACAATGCCGTTTCTCTGAATGCTTCTTTCCAGTTTTTATCTGACGATATTTACTGTTCCATCATAAACCTCAATGCACTCCCAAATATAACTTTTCACATTCCATGAAAGTAGTATTAACAGACTCCTTCATGAAAACTAAGCTCTAACTCTGTGAGTTGAATTCACATATCACAAAGAAGTTTCCCAGAAAGCTTCTTCACGTTTCTAATTGAACATAATTTCTTTATCAAGATAGCACCGAATGCCATCCAAGGTATCCCTTCTCAGATTCCTCAGAGACAGTGTTAATAGACAGCTCCATGAAACTAAAGTGTAACTCTGTAGGGATGAACTCACACATCACAAAGCAGTTTCTCAGAATGCTTCTTTCTGCTTTTTATCTGAGGATATTTCCTTCCTTAGCGTAAGCTTCATTGCACTAAGAAATATCCCATTTCAGATTTCGGGAAATCAGTGTTAGTAAACTGATCAATGGAAAGAAAAATGGAACTCTATAAGATCCAATCACATCTGGCAATGCAGTTTCTCCGAACACTTTTTTCCAGCTTTTATATGAAGATATTTTCTTTTTCACCATAGCCCTCAATTAGCTCCCACATATCACATTGCAGATTCCCGGAAAGTAGTGTTAGCAAACTGCTTAATGAAAAGAAAAATGTGACTGTGTAAGACGTGTTCACATGTCACAATGCAGTTTCTCAAAACGCTTCTTTCGAGTTTTGGTCTTATGATATTTTCTTTTTCACCATAGCCCTCAATTCGCTATCAAATATCACCTTACAGATTCCCGAAAAGTGGAGTTAGAAAACTGCTTGATGAAGACTCTGTTGTAACTCTATGAGATGAATTCACATATCACAAAGAAGTTTCTCAGAAAACTTCTTTCTCTTTGTTATCGGAGGATATTTCCTTTATCCCGATAGGCCTCAATGCGATCCAAAGTAAGGCTTCCCAGATTCACCAAAGAGAGTAGTAATAGACCGCTCCATGAAACGAAAGTGTAACTCTGTGACATGAATTCACACAACAGAAAGTAGTTTCTTAGAAAGCTTCATTCTAGTTTTTATCTGAGGATATTTCCTTTGTCACCGTAAGCTTCATTGCACTAAGAAATATCCCATTGCAGTCTTCAGGAAAAAAGTGTTAGCAAATTGATAAATGAAAAGAGAAGTGTAAATCTGTGAGATACACTCACATGTCACCATGTAGTTTCTCAGAACACTTCTTTCCAGTTTTTATCTGACAATATTTCTTTTTTCATCATAGCCCTCAGTGTGCTCAGAAATAATAAGTTTTCAGATTCCCCGAAAGTAGTGTTAGCAGACACCTTAATGAAGACCAAGCTGTAACTCTGTGAGATGAATTCATATATCACAAAGAATTTTCTCAGAAATCTTCTTTCACGTTTTGAATTGAGGATATTTCCTTTATCAGGATACGCCTCAATGAAATACAAAGTATCCCTTCTCAGATTCCCCAAAGACAGTGGTAATAGTCTGCTCCTTGAAATGAAAGTGTAACTCTGTGACATGAATTCACACGTCACAAAGCATTTTCTCAGGAAACTTCTTTCTAGTTTTTATCTGACCATATTTCTTTTGTCACCGTAAGCTTTATTGCACTAAGAAATATCCCATTGCAGACTTCAGGAAAAAAAGTGTTAGCCAACTGATCAATGAAAAGGGAAGTGTAACTCTGTGAGATACAGTCACATGTCACAATGCAGTTTCTCAGAACGCTTCTTTCCAGTTTTTATCTGATGATATTTCCTTCTTCATCATAGACCTAAAGGCGCTCCCAAATAGAACTTTTCAGATTCCCCGAAAGTAGTGTTAGCAGAATCCTTCATGAAGACTAAGCTGTTACTCTGTGAGATGAATTCAGATATCACAAAGAAGTTTCTCACAAAGATTCATTCACGTTTTAAATTGAGGATATTTCCTTTATCAGGATAAGCCTCAATAGAATCCAAAGTATCCCTTCTCAGATTCCCCAAAGACAGTGGTAATAGTCCTCTCCGTGAAACAAAAGTGTTACGTGGAAAGAAGAATTCACACATCATAAAGCAGTTTATCTGAAAGCTTATTCATAGTTTTTTTCGGAGGATATTTCCCTTTTCATCAAAGCCCTAATGCGCTCCCAAATATCCCTTTGCAATTTCCACGAGGACAGTGTTAGCAAACGGCTTCATGAACACAAAGGTGGAACTCTGTGAGATGAATTCACATATCAGAAAGAAGTTTCTCAAAAAACTTCTTTCTCGTTTTTATCTGAGGATATTTCCCTTGGCGGTATAATGTTCAAAGAGATCCAAAATATCAGGTCTTAGATTCCACAAAACCAAGGCTAGCAAACAGCTCCACGAAATAGAGCTGTAACTCAAGGAGTAGAATTCACACATCACAAAGCAGTTTCTCAGAAAGCTTCTTCCTACTTTTTATCTGAAGAAATTTCCTTTTCTATCATATGCTTCATTGGGCAAAGAAATATCCCATTGTAGATTTGAAGACAACTGTGTTAGCAAACTGATCAATGAGCAGAAAAGTGTAACTCTGTGAGGTGCATTCACACGTCACAATGCAGTTTCTCAGAACGCTTTTTTTCAGTTTTTATCTGAAGATATTTACTTTTTTACTGTAGCCCTCAATGCGCTTCCTAATATCACTTTGCAGATTCCACCAGAAGAGTGTTAGCAAACAGCTACACGAACAGAGGTGGAACTCAGTGAGATGAATTCAGAGATGAGAAAGACATTTCCCAGAAAACTTCTTTCTCGTTTTTACCTAGGGAAATTCCTTTGGCTGTATACTCTTCAAAGCGATCTGAAATTTCAGTTCTCAGATTCCACAAAAACAGGACTAGCAAACAGCTCCATGAAATGCAGCTGTAACTCAGTGAGTTAAATTGACCCATCAGAAAGCAGTTTCTCAGAAAGCTTCTTTCTACTTTTTGTTTGAGTATAATTCCTTTGTCACCACAAGCTTCATTGCACTGAGAAATAATCATTGCAGACTTCAGGAAAAAAGTGTTAGCAAACAGATCAATGAAAAGAGAAGTGTAACTCTGTGAGATACACTCACATGTCACAATGCAGTTTCTCAGAACGCTTCTTTCCAGTTTTCATCTGACGATATTTCCATTTTAATCATAGCCCTCAAGGCGCTCCCAAATATAACTTTTCAGATTCCCCTAAAGTATTGTTAGCAAACTCCTTCATGAAGACTAAGCTGTAACTCTGTGAGATGAATTCACATATCACAAAGAAGTTTCTCAGAAAGCTTCTTTCACGTTTTTAATTGAGGATATTTCCTTTATCAGAATACGTCTCAAAGCAATCCAAATATCCCTTCTCAGACTCCCCAAAGACAGTGGTAATAGTCCGCTCCATGAAACGAAAGTGTAACTCTGTGATCAATGAAAAGAATTCACAGATCGCAAAGCAGTTTCTCAGAAAGCTTCTTTGTAGTTTTTATCTGAGGATATTTCCTTTGTTATTGTAAGCTTCATTGCACTACGAAATATCTCATTGCAGATTTCAAGAAAACAGTGTTAGGAAACTGATCAATGAAAAGAAAAATGTAACTCTGTGAGATTTTTTCACATGTCAGAATGCAGTTTCTCAGAATGCCTCTGCGAGTTTTGGTCTTATGATATTTTCTTTTTCACCACAGCCCTCAATTGGCTATCAAATATCACTTTGCAGATTCCCGGAAAGTAGTGTTACCAAACTGCTTCATGAAGACTCTGTTGTAACTCTGTGAGATGAATTCACATATCACAAAGACATTTCTCAAAAAGCTTCTTTCCCGTGTTTAATTGAGCATATTTCCTTTATTAGGATAGGCCTCAATGCGATCCAAAGTAACGCTTCCCAGATTCCCCAAAAAGAGTAGTATTAGACTGCTCCATGAAACGAAAGTGTAACTCTGTGACATGAATTCACACATCACAAAGCACTTTCTCAAAAAGCTTCTTTCTAGTGTTTGTCTGAGCATATTCCCTTTGTCATCATAAGCTTTCAAGCACTAAGAAATATCCCATTGCAGACTTCAGGTAAAAAGTGTTAGCAAACTGATCAATGAAAAGAGGAGTGTAACTCTGTGAGATACAGTCACATGTCACAATGCAGTTTCTCAGAACGCTTCTTTCCCGTATTTATCTGACGATATTTCCTTTATCATCATAGCCCTCAATGAGCTCCCAAATATAATATTTCAGATTCCCCGAAAGTGGTGTTAGCAGACTCTTGAATGGAGACCAAGCTGTAACTCTGTGAGGTGATTTCACAGAACACAAAGAAGTTTCTCAGAAAGTTTCTCTCCGTTTTGAATTGGGGATATTTCCTGTATCAGGATATGCCTCAGTGCAATCCAAAGTATCCCTTCTCAGATTCCCCAAGGACAGTGGTAAGATTCGGCTCCGTTAAACGGAAGTGTTACTCTGTAAGACGAATTGACACATAACAAAGCAGTTTCTCAGAGAGCTTCTTTCTAGTTTTTAACTCAGGATATTTCCTTTGTCACCGTAAGCTTCATTGCATTAAGAAATATCCCATTGCAGATTTCAAGAAAACGTTGTTAGCTAACTGCTCATTGAAAAGAGAAGTGTAACTCTGTGAGATATATTCACATGTCACAATGCAGTTTCTCAGAACACTTCTTTCCAGATTTTTTCTGACGATATTTCCTTTTTCCCCACAGCCCTCAATGTGCTCCCAAATATCGCTTTGCAGATCCCCGGAAAGTAGTGTTAGCAAACCGCTTCTGGAAGACTCAGTTGTAAATCTGTGAGATGAATGTATATATCACAAGGAAGTTTCTCAGAAAGTTTCTTTCACGTTTTCAATTGAGTATATTTCCTTTATCAGGATAGGCCTCAATGAGGTCCACAATATCCCTTCTCAGATTCCCCAAAGACAGTCATAATAGATCCCTCCAGGAAACAAAAGTATAACTCTGAGAGATGAATTCACACATCACAAAGCAGTTTCTCAGAAACATTCTTTCTAGTTTTTATCTGAGGATATTTCCTATGTCACCATAAGCTTCACTGAACTAATAAATATCCCATTGCAGACTTCAAGCGAAAAGTGTAAGCAAACTGATCAATGAAAAGGGAAGTGTAACTCTGTGAGATACATTCACATGTCACAATGCAGTTTCTCAGAACGCTTCTTTCCAGTTCTTATCTGACGATATTTCCTTTTACATCATAGCTCTCAATGTGTTCCCAAATATAACTTTTCAGATTCCGCGAAAGTAGAGTTAGCAGACTCCTTCATGAAGACTAAGCTGTGACTCTGTGAGATGAATTCACATATCACAAAGAAGTTTCGCAGAAAGCTTCTTCCATGTTTTGAATTGAGGATATTTCCTTTATCAGGATACGCCTGAATGCAATCCAAAGTATCCCTTCTCAGATTCTCCAAAGACAGTGATAATAGTCTGTTCCATGAAAGGAAAGTTTAACTCTGTGAGACGAATTCACAGATCACAAAGCAGTTTCGCAAAAAGCTCCTTTCTAGTTTTTATCTGAGGATGTTTCCTTTGTTATCGTAAGCTTCATTGCACTAAGAAATATCCCATTGTAGATCTCAAGAAAACAGTGCTGGCAAACTGATCAATGAAAAGCAAAATGTAACTCTGTAAGATGTGTTCACATGTCACAATGCAGTTTCTCAGAACGCTTCTTTAGAGTTTTGGTCTTATGATATCTTCTTTTTCACCATGGCCCTCAATTCACTATCAAATATCACTTTGCAGATTCCCGGAAAGTAGTGTTTGCAAACAGCTTCAGGAAGACTCTGTTGTAACTCCGTGAGATGCATTCACATATCACAAAGAAATTTCTCAAAAAGCTTCTTTTCCATCTTTAATTGAGGATATTTCCTTTATCAGGATAGGCCTCAATGCAATCTAAAGTAAGGCTACCCAGATTCCCCAAAGAGAGTAGTCATAGACTGCTGCATGAAATAAAAATGTAACTCTGTGACATGAATTCAGACATCACAAAGCACTTTCTCAGAAAGATTCCTTCTAGTCTTTATCTAAGCATAATTACTTTGTCACCGTGAGCTTCATTTCACTAAGAAATATCCCATTGCAGACTTCAGGAAAATAGTGTTAGCAAACTGATCAATGAAAAGAGAAGTGTAACTCTGTGAGATACAGTCACATGTCACAATGCAGTTTCTCAGAATGCTCCTTTCCAGTTTTTATCTGACGATATTTCCTTTTTCATCATAGCCCTCAATGAGCTCCAAAATACAACTTTTCAGATTCCCCAAAAGTAGTGTTAGCAGATCCCTTCATGAAGACCAATCTGTAACTCTGTAAGATGAATTCACATATCACAAAGAAGTTTCTCAGAAAGCTTCATTCACGTTTTGAATTCAGAATATTTCCTTTATCAGGATACACCTCAATGCAATCCAAGTATCCCTTCTCAGATTCCCCAAAGACAGTGGTAAGAGTCCGCTCTGTGAAACAGAATTGTTACTCTGTAAGAGGAATTCACACATCACAAAGCAGTTTCTCAGAAAGCTTCTTTCTAGTTTTTATTGGAGGATATTTCCTTTGTCACCGTAAGCTTCATTGCACTAACAAATATCCCATTGCAGATTACAAGAAAACAGTGTTAGCTAACTGCTCAATGAAAAGAGAAGTGTAACTCTGTGAGATACATTCACACGTAACAATGCAGTTTGTCAGAACACTTCCTTCCAGATTTTATCTGACGATATTTCCTTTTTCCCCATAACCCTCAAAGCGCTCCCACACACCGCTTTGCAGACTCCCCTAAAATAGTGTTAGCAAGCTGCTTCTTGAAGACTCAGTTGTAACTCTGTGAGATGAATGCACATATCACAAAGAAGTTTCTCAGAAAGTTTCTTTCACGTTTTCAATTGAGACTATTTCCTTTATCAGGATAGGCCACAATGAAGTCCACAATATCCCTTCTCACATTCCCCAAAGAGAGTGGTAATACACCACTCCATGAAACGAAAGTGTAATTCTGTGACATGAATTCACACATCACAAAGAACTTTCTCAGAAAGCTTCTTTCTAGTTTTTATCAGAGCATATTTCCTTTGTCACCGTAAGCTTCAGTGCACTAAGAAATATCCCATTGCAGACTTCAGGCAAAAAGTGTTAGCAAACTGATCAATGAAAAGAGAAGTGTAACACTGTGAGATACAATCACATGTCACAATGCAGTTTCTCAGAACGCTTCTTTCCTGTTTTTATCTGATGATATTTCCTTTTTCATCATAGCCCTCAATGCGCTCCCAAATATAAATTTTCAGATTCCCCTAAAGTAGTGTTAGCAGACTCCTTCATGAAGACTAAGCTGTAACTCTGTGAGATGAATTCACATATCACAAAAAAGTTTATCAGAAAGCTTCTTTCACGTTTTGAATTGAGAATATTTTCTTTATCAGGATACGCCTCAATGCAATCCAAGGTGTCCCTTCTCAGATTCCCCAAAGACAGTGGTAAAAGTCCGCTCC
>NW_012107552.1:123936-124871 GCF_000951045.1 Mandrillus leucophaeus
TTACTTCACGTTTTTAATTGAGGATATTTCCTTTATCAGGATAGGCCTCAATGCGATCCAAAGTATCCCGTCTTGGATTCCTCAAAGACAGTGCTAATAGACTGCTCCATGAAACGAAATTGTAATTCTGTGAGATGAATTCACACATCACAAAGCAGTTTCTCAGAAAGCTTCTTTCTAGTTTTTTTCTGACAATATTTCCTTTGTCACCGTAAGCTTCATTGCACTGAGAAATAGCGCTTTGCAGATTTCAACAAAACAGTGTGAGCAAAGTGATCAATGAAAAGTCAAGTGTAACTCTGTGAGATATATTCACATGTCATAATGCAGTTTCTCAGAACGCTTCTTTCCAGCTTTTATCTGACTATATTTCCTTTTTCACCATAGCCCTCAATGCGCTCCCAAATATCGCTTTGTAGATTCCCTGAGAGTAGTGTTAGCAAACTGCTTCATAAAGACTAAGCTGTAACTCTGTTGAATGAATTCACATATTACAAAGAAGTTTCTCAAAAAGCTTCTTTCCCGTTTTTAATTGAGGATATATCCTTTATCGGGATACGCCTCAATGCGATCCAAAACAACGATTCCCAGATTTCCCAAAGACAGTAGCAATAGACCGCTCCATGAAACGAAAGTGTACTTCATTGCACTAAGAAATATTTCATTGCAGATTTCAAGAAAACAGTTTCAGCAAACTGATCAATGAAAGGAAAAGTTTATCTCTGTGAGTAGCAATGGTATGTCACAATGCAGTTTCCTAGAACGCTTCTTTCCAGTTTTTATCTGATGATATTTCCTTTTTCTCCATAGCCCTCAATGCGCTGCCAAATATCTCATGGCAGTTTCCCCGAAAGCAGTGTTAGCAAACTGCTTCATGAAGACCCAGTTATAATTCTGTGAGATAAATTCACATATCAAAAACAGGTTTCTCAGAA
>NW_012107552.1:129806-131857 GCF_000951045.1 Mandrillus leucophaeus
AAAGTAGTGTTAGCAGACTCCTTCATGAAGACTAAGCTGTAACTCTGTGAGATGAATTCACATATCACAAAAAAGTTTATCAGAAAGCTTCTTTCACGTTTTGAATTGAGAATATTTTCTTTATCAGGATACGCCTCAATGCAATCCAAGGTGTCCCTTCTCAGATTCCCCAAAGACAGTGGTAAAAGTCCGCTCCGTGAAATGAAAATGTTACTCTGTAAGACTATTTCACACATCACAAAGCAGTTTCTCAGAAAGCTTCTTTCTGGTTTTTATCGGAGGATATTTTCCTTATCACCGTAAGCTTCATTGCACTAAGAAATATGCCATTGCTGATTTCAAGAAAACAGTGTTAGCTAACTGCTCAATGAAAAGAGAAATGTAACCCTGTGAGATACATTCACATGTCACAATGCAGTTTTTCAGAATGCTTCCGTACAGATTTTATCTTACAATATTTCCTTTTTCCCCATAGCCCTCAATTCGCTCCCAAATATTGTTTTGCAGATTTCCTGAAAGTAGTGTTAGCAAGCTGCTTCTTGAAGACTGAGTTGTAACACTGTGAGATGAATGCACATATCACAAAGAATTTTCTCAAAAGTTTCTTTCACCTTTTCAATTGAGGATATTTCCTTTATCAGGATAGGCCTCAATGAAGTCCACAATATCCCTCTCAGATTCCCCAAAGACAGTGGTAATAGAACGCTCCATGAAACGAAAGTGTAACTCTGAGAGATGAATTCGCACATCAGAAAGCAGTTTCTCAGAAAGCTCCTTTCTAGTTTTTATCTGAGGAAATTTCCTTTGTCACCATAAGCTTCATTGCACTAAGAAATATCCCATTGCAGACTTCAAGACAAAAGTGTTAGCAAACTGATCAATGAAAAGAGAAGTGTACCTCTGTGAGATACATTCACATGTGACAATGTAGTTTCTCAGAATGCTTCTTTCCAGTTTTCATCTGACGATATTTCCTTTTTCATCGTAGCCATCAATGTACTCCCAAATATAATTTTTCAGATTCCCCAAAAGTAGAGTTAGCAGACTCCTTCATGAAGACTAAGCGGTAACCCTGTGAGATGCATTCATATATCACAAAGAAGTTTCTCAGAAAGCTTCTTTCACATTTTGAATTGAGGATATTTCCTTTATCAGTATACGTCTCAAAGCAATCCAAATATCCCCTCTCATTCCCAAAGACAGTGGTAATAGTCCACTGTATGACTAGTATACAGTGTAACTCTGTGGGACGAATTCACAGATCACAAAGCAGTTTCTCAGAAAGCTTCTTTCTAGTTTTTATCTGAGAATATTTCCATTGTCACCGTAAGCTTCATTGCACTGAGAAATATCCCATTGCAGATTTCAAGAAAACAGTGTTAGCAAACTGATCAATGAAAGAAAAATGTAACTGTGTAAGATGTGTTCACATGTCACAATGCAGTTTCTCAGAACGCTTCTTTCCAGTTTTTATCTTACGATATTTCTTTTTTCACCATTGCCCTCAATTCGCTCCAAAATATCACTTTGCAGATTCTTGGAAAGTAGTGTTAGCTAACTACTTCATGAAGACTCTGTTGTAACTCTGTGAGATGAATTCACATATCACAAAGAAGTTTCTCAAAAAGCTTCTTTCCCGTTTTTAATTGAGGATATTTCCTTTATCGGGATATGCCTCAATGCAATCCAAAACAACGATTCCCCGATTCCCCAAAGACAGTAGTAAGAGACCGCTCCATGAAACGAAAGTGTACTTCATTGCACTAAGAAATATTTCATTGCAGATTTCAAGAAAACAGTTTTAGCAAACTGATCAATGAAAGGAAAAGTTTATCTCTGTGAGTTGCAATGGTATGTCACAATATAGTTTCTCAGAACGCTTCTTTCCAGTTTTTATCTGATGATATTTCCTTTTTCTCCATAGCCCTCAATGCGTTGCCAAATATCTCCTTTTAGTTTCCCCGAAAGCAGTGTTAGCAAACTGCTTCATGAAGACCCAGTTATAATTCTGTGAGATAAATTCACATATCAAAAACAGGTTTCTCAGAAAG
>NW_012107552.1:131907-133770 GCF_000951045.1 Mandrillus leucophaeus
GTTTCTCAGAAAGCTTACTTCACGTTTTTAATTGAGGATATTTCCTTTATCAGGATAGGCCTGAATGTGATCCAAAGTATACCTTCTCGGATTCCTCAAAGACAGTGCTAATAGATTGCTCCATGAAACGAAATTGTAACTCTGTGAGATGAATTCACACATCACAAAGCAGTTTCTCAGAAAGCTTCTTTCTAGTTTTTTTTGACGATATTTCCTTTGTCACCATAAGCTTCATTACACTAAGAAATAGTGCTTTGCAGATTTCAACAAAACAGTGTGAGCAAAGTGATCAATGAAAAGAAAAGTGTAACTCTGTGAGATATATTCACATGTCATAATGCAGTTTCCCAGAACGCTTCTTTCCAGTTTTTATCTGATGATATTTCCTTTTTCACCATAGCCCTCAATGCGCTCCCAAATATTGCTTTGTAGATTCCCCGAAAGTAGTGTTAGCAAACTGCTTCATGAAGACTCACTTGCAACACTGTGAGATGAATTCACATATCAAAAAGAAGTTTCTCAGAAAGCTTCTTTCATGTTTTTAATTGAGGAGTTTTCCTTTATCAGGATAGGACTCAATGCGATCCAAAGTGTTAATTCTCAGATTCTCCATAGACAGTTGTAATATTTCACCTCCTGAAACGAAAGTGTAACTCTGAGAGATGAATTCACACATCACAAAGCAGTTTCTCAGAAAGTTTCTTTCTACTTTTTATCTGAGGATATTTCCTTTGTCACCGTAAGCTTCATTGCACTAAGAAATATCCCTTTGCAGATTTCAAGAAAACAGTCTTAGCAAAATCATCAATAAAAAGAAAAAGGTAACTCTGTGAGTTGCATTGACATGTCACAGTGGAGTTTCTCAGAATGCTTCTTTCCAGTTTTTTTCTGGCCATATTTCGTTTTTAACCCTAGCCCTCAATGAGCTCCCAAATATTGCTTTGCAGTTTCCCCGAAAGTGGTGTTAGCAAACTGCTTCATGGAGACTCAGTTGTAACTCTGTGAGATGAATTCACATATCACAAAGAAATTTCTCAGAAAGCTTCTTTCCCGTTTTCAGTTGAGGATATTTCCTTTATCAGGATAGGCCTCAATGAGATCCAAATTATCCCTTCTCTGATTCAACAAAGACAGTGGTAATAAACTGTTCCGTAAAAGGAAAGTGTAACTGTGTAAGATGAATTCACACATCACAAAGCAGTTTCTCAGATAGCTTCTTTCCAGTTTTTATCTTGTCCGGAGCTGCGCCCCCCGGCCATAGCGAATAATAATTGACGATTAACGCCTGAGCTCTATTCATTTCCACCTCTCACCTCCTTCCTAGATTTGTCTTTTTCCCCTGTATTAAATACCTCACACAAGATGGCGCTCTTCCTGCTTCTTCTTCACCCATCTTTCCCGCGCGCGAAAATTGTTACTTTGTAGCGCAGGCACCATCCTGCGCCCGGGAAAATTACCAACTGACAGCGCAGGCGCAACATGACGTCCGACCAGAGAAACCAATACCTACCTAGCCACACCCTCCGCGATGAGATCATCTCCGCCTCTGGCCCAACCCCTTCCCCTCCAAGTGTGCATTACCGCCATTAAACGAGACTTGATCAGAGCACTGTCTTGTCTCCATTTCTCGTGTCTCTTGTCCCCCAAATTCCCACTCCCTCCTCCAGGACCTGCTTCGACGATCCCGCGGGCCGGGATACGTGGCGCCCGAACAGGCACCTGGAAACGAGGGACTCCGTGAGGAAGAGGACGCCAAAGGATGGTCGACCGCTAACCCAGACAAAAGGAGTAAAACTCTTCCGATCACTGCGGGAACCTGCCGCGTCTGAATCGAAGGTAAGTGGCGCGTCCGAAATGGGACAA
>NW_012107552.1:134012-145771 GCF_000951045.1 Mandrillus leucophaeus
AAAACAATAAAAAGGGGGACCTGTCCGGAGCTGCGCCCCCCGGCCATAGCGAATAATAATTGACGATTAACGCCTGAGCTCTATTCATTTCCACCTCTCACCTCCTTCCTAGATTTGTCTTTTTCCCCTGTATTAAATACCTCACACAAGATGGCGCTCTTCCTGCTTCTTCTTCACCCATCTTTCCCGCGCGCGCGAAAATTGTTACTTTGTAGCGCAGGCGCCATCCCGCGCCCAGGAAAATTTCCAACTGACTGCGCAGGCGCAACATGACGTACGACCGGAGAAACCAATACCTACCTGGCCACACCCTCCACGATGAGGTCATTTCCGCCTTGGCCCAACCCCTTCCCCTCCAAGTGTATATAAGGCATTGCATTACCGCCATTAAACGAGACTTGATCAGAGCACTGTCTTGTCTCCATTTCTCGTGTCTCTTGTCCCCCAAATTCCCACTCCCTCCTCCAGGGCCTGCTTCGACGATCCCGTGGGCCGGGATATTATCTGAGGATACATTCTTTGTCACTGTAAACTTCATTGGACTACCAAAAGTCCTATTGCAGATTTCAAGAAAACAGTGTTAACAAACTGATCAATGAAAAGAGAAGTGTAACTCTGTGAGATCCATTCACATGTCACAACGCAGTTTCTCAGAATGCTTCTTTCCAGTTTTTATCTGACGATATTTCCTTTTGCACCGTAGCCCTCAACGCACTCGCAAATATCGCTTTGTAGATTCCTCGAAAGTAGTGTTAGCAAACTGCTTCATGAAGACTCAGTTGTAACTCTGTGAGATGAATACACATGTCACAAAATGTTTCTCAGAAAGCTTCTTTCATGTTTTAATTCAGGACATTTCCTTATCAGGATAGGCCTCAATGCGATCCAAAGTGTCCCTTCTCAGATTCCACAAAGACAGTGCTAATAGACTGCTCCCATGAGATGAATTCACACATCAAAAATCAGTTTCTCTGAAAGCTTCTTTCTAGATTTTATCAGATTATATTTTCTTTGTCACCGTAAGCTTCATTGCACTAAGAAATATCCCATTTCAGATTTCAAGAAAACAGTGTTAGCTAACTGATCCATGAAAAGAAAAGTGTAATTCTGTGAGTTGCATTCACAGGTCACAATGCAGTTTTTCAGAACGCTTCTTTCCAGTTTTTATCTGTTGATATTTCCTTTTTCATCATAGCCCTCAATGCGCTCCCAAATATAACTTTGCAGATTCACTGAGAGTAGTGTTAGCAGACTGCTTCATGAAGACTAAGCTGTAACTCTGTTGGATGAATTCACATATCACAAAGAAGTTTCTCAGAAAGCTTCTTTCACGTTTTTAATTGAGGATATTTCCTATATCAGGATATGCCACAATGCAATCCAAAATACCCCTTCTCAGATTCCCCAAAGACAGTTGTAATAGTCTGCTCACTGAAACGAATGTGTACCTGTGTGACATGAATTCACACATGACAAAGCAGTTTCTCAGAAAACTTCTTTCTCGCTTTTATCTGAGAATATTTCCTTTGTCACCGTAAGCTTCATTGCATTAAATAATATCTCATTGCAGATTTCAAGAAAACAGTGTTATCAAACTGATCAATGCAAAGAAAATTGTAACTCTGTGAGTTGCATTCTCAAGTCACAATGTAGTTTCTCAGATTACATCTTTCTAGTTTTTATCTGACGATATTTCCTTTTTCACCATATCCATCCATGTGCTCCCAAATATCACTTTGCAGATTCCCAAAAAGCAGTGATAGCAAACTGCTTCATGAAAACTAAGTTGTAACTCTGTGAGATGAATTCACATATCACGGAGAAGTTTCTCAGAAAGATTCTTTTACGTTTTCATTGAAGATATTTTCTTTATCAGGATAGGCCTCAATGCGATCCAAAGTATCCCGTCTCAGATTCCCCAAAGACAGTGGTAATAGCCCGCTCCATGAAACGAAATTGTAACTCTGTGAGAGGAATACACACATCACAAAGCAGTTTCTCTGAAAGCTTCCTTCCAGTTTTTATCTAAGGATATTTCCTTTGTCACCGTGAGTAAGCTTCATTGCACTAACAAATATTCCACTGCAGATATCAAGAAAACAGTGTCAGCAAACTGATCAATGAAAGGAAAAGTATATCTCTGTGAGTTGCAATCACATGTCACAATGCAGTTTCTCAGAACGTTTCCTTCCAGTTTTTATCTGACGATATTTCCTTTTTCACCATAGCCCTCAAAGTGCTCCCAAATATTGCTTTGCAGATTCCCTGAAAGTAGTGTTAGCAAACTGCTTCATGAAGACTAAGCTGTAACTTTGTGAGATGAATTCACATATCACAAAGAAGTTTCTCAGAAAGCTTCTTTCCCGTTTTTAATTGAGGATATATCCTTTATCAGTAGAGGCCTCAATGCGATCCAAAGTAACCCTTATTACACTCCCCAAAGACAGTGGAAATAGACTGCTCCATGAAATGAAAGTGTAACTCTGTGAGATGAATTCACACATCACAAAGCAGTTTCTTAGAAAGCTTCTTTCTAGTTTAATCTGAGAATATTTTCTTTGTCACTTTAAGCTTCATTGCACTAAGAAATATCCCATTGTAGATTTCAAGTAAACAGTTTTAGCAAACTAATACACGAAAAGAAAAATATAACTCTGTAAGATGCATTCACATGTCACAATGCAGTTTCCCAGAAAGCTTCTTTCCAGTTTTCATCTGGCGATATTTCCTTTTTCACCTTAGCCGTCAATGCGCTCCCAAATGACGCTTTGCTCTTTCCCGAAGGTAGTGTTATCAAACTGCTTCATGAAGACTCAGTTATAACTCTGTGAGATGAATTGGCATATCACAAAGAAGTTTCTCAGAAAGTTTCTTTCACTTTTTTAATTGAGGATATTTTCTTTATCAAGATAAGCCTCAATGCAATCCAAAATTTCCCTTCTCAGATTCCCCAAAGACTGTGGTTATAGATTGTTCCATGACACGAAAGTGTAACTCTATGAGATGAATTCACACATCACAAAGCAGTTTCTCAGAAAGATTCTCTCTACTTTAATCTGAGAATATTTCCTTTGTCACCGAAAGCTACATTGCACTAAGAAATATCCCATTGCAGATTTCAAGAAAACAGTGTTAGCAAACTGAACAATGCAAAGAAAAGTGTAACTTTGTGAGTTGCATTCACAAGTCACACTGCAGTTTCTCGGAATACATCTTTCAATTTTTATTATGACGATATTTCCTTTTTCACCATATCCCTCCATGCGGTCCCAAATATCATTTTGCAGATTCCCCAAAAGTAGTGTTAGCAAACTGCTTCATAAAAACTAAGTTGTAACTCTGCGAGATAAATTCACATATCACAGAGAAGTTTCTCAGAAAGCTTCTTTCACATTTTTATTTGAGGGTATTTCCTTTATCAGGATAGTCCACAAAGCGATCCAAAGTATCCCTTCTCAGATTCCCCAAAGACAATGATAGTAGACTGCTCCATGAAATGAAAGTGTAACTCTCTGAAAGGAATTCACATATCACAAAGCAGTTTCTATGAAAACTTCCTTCCAGTTTTTATCTGAGGATATTTCCTTTGTCACCGTAAGCTTCACTGGACAAACAAATATTCCATTCCAGATTTCAAGAAAACAGTGTCAGCAAACTGATCAATGAAAGGAAAAGTGTATCTCTGTGAATGGCAATCACATGTTACAATGCAGTTTCTCAGAACGCTTCTTTCCAGTTTTTATTTGACGATATTTCCTTTTTGACTATAGCCCTCAAAGTACTCCCAATCTTGCTTTGCAGACTCCCCGAAAGTAGTGTTAGCAAACTGCTTCTTGAAGACTCAATGGTAACTCTGTGAGATGAATTCACATATCACAAAGAATTTTCTCAGAAAGCTTCCTTCTCATTTTTTAACTGAAGATATTTCCTTTTTCAGGAGAGGCCTCAATGTGATCCATAGTATCCCTTCTCAGATTCCCCAAAAAAGGTGGTAATAGACAGCTTCATGAAACTAAAGTGTAATTCTTTGGGATGAATTCACACATCACAAAGCAGTTTCTCAGAAAGCTTCTTTCTACGTTTTATCTGAGGATATTTCCTTTGTCACTGTAAGTTTCATTGCACTAAGAAATATCTCATTTAGATTTCAAGAAAACAGTGTTATCAAACTGATCAATGTAAAGAAAAGTGTAACTCTGTGAATTGCATTCACATGTCACAACGCAGTTTTCAGAACGCTTCTTTCCAGTTTTTATCTGATGACATTTCCTTTTTGTACATAGCCCTCAATGCACTTCCAAATATCTCTGTGCAGATTCCCCGAAAGTAGTCTTACCACACTGTTTCATGAAGAGTAAGTTCCAACTCTGTGAGAGGAACTCTCACATCACAAAGAAGTTTCTTAGAGAGCTTCTTTCACGTTTTTAATGGAGGATATTTCCTTTATCAGGATAGGCCTCAATGCGATCCAAAGTATCCCTTCTCAGATTTCCCAAAGACAGTGGAAATAGACCACTCCAAGAAACGAAAGTGTAACTCTGTGAGATGAATTCACACATCACAAAGCAGTTTCTCAGAAAGCTTCTTTCTCGTTTTTATCTGAGGTTATTTCCTTTGTCACCGTAAGCTTCATTGCACTAAGAAATGTCTCATTGCAGATTTCAAGAAAACAGTGTAAGCAAACAGATCAATGAAAAGAAAAGTGTAACTCTGTGCACTGCATTCTCATATCACATTGCAGTTTCTCAGAATGCTTCTTTCCAATTTTTATTTGATGATATTTCATTTTTCACCATAGCCATCAAAGCGTTCCCAAATATCGCTTTGCAGATTCCCCGAAAGTAGTCTTAGCAATCTGCTTCATGAATACTAAGTTGTAACTCTGTGAGATGAATTCACACGTCATAAAGAAGTTTCTCAGAAAGCTTCTTTCACGTTTTTATTTGAGGATATATCCTTTACCAGGATAGGCCGCAATGCGATCCAAAGTATCCCTTCTCGGATTTCCCAAAACAGTGGTAATAGACTGCTCCATGAAAAGAAAGTGTAACTCTGTGAGATGAATTCACACTTCACAAAGCAGTTTCTCAGAAAGCTTCTTTCTCATTTTTATCTGAGCATATTTACTTTGTCACCATAAGCTTCATTGCACTACCAAAAGTCCCATTGCAGATTTCAAGAAAACAGTGTTAGCAAACTGATCCATGAAAAGAAAAGTGTAACTCTATGAGTTGCATTCACATGCCACAATGCAGTTTCTCAAAGTGCTTCTTTCCAGTTTTTATGTGACGATATTTTCTTTTCCACCATATCCCTGAATGCGCGCCCAATTATCTCTCTGTAGATTACCCGAAAGTAGTGTTAGCACACTGTTTCATGAAGACTAAGTTGTAACTCTGTGAGATGAATACATAGATCACAAAGAAGTTTCTTCGAAAGTTTCTTTCACGTTTTTAATTTAGGATATTTCCTGTATCAGGATAGACCTCGATGTGATCCAAGGTATCCCTTCTCAGATTCCACAAAGACAGTGGTAATAGACCACTCCATGAAACAAAAGTGTAACTCTGTGAGATGAACTCATACATCACAAAGCAGTTTCTCAGAAAGCTTCTCTCTACTTTTTATCTGAGGATATTTCCTTTGTCAATGTAAGCTTCATTGCACTAAGAAATATCCCATTGCAGATTTCAAGAAAACATTGTTAGCAAACTGATCAATGAAAAGAAAAGGGTAACTGTGAGAGATACATTCACATGTCACAATTCAGTTTCTCAGAACGCTTCTTTCCTGTTTCTATGTGACGATATTTCCTTTTTCACCATAGCTGTCAATGCGCTCCAAAATATCGCTTCGCAGATTCCCCGAAAGTAGTGTTAGCAACCTGCTTCATGAAGACTCAGTTGTAACTTTGTGAGGTGAATTTACATATTACAAAGAAGTTTCTCAGAAAGCTTCTTCCACGTTTTTAATTGAGGATATTTCCTTTATCAGGAAAGGCCTCAATACGATCCAAACTATCCCTTCTCAGATTCCCCAAAAACAGTTGTAATAGTCTGCTCCATGTAAAGAAAATGTATCTCTGTGAGATGAATTCACAAATCACAAAACAGTTTCTCAGAAAGCTTCTTTCTACTTTTTATCTGAGGATATTTCCTTTGTCACCGTAACCTTCATTGCACATAGAAATATCCCATTGCAAATTTCAAGAAATCAGTGTTAGCAAAGTGATCATTGAAAAGAAAGGCGTAACTCTCTGAGCTGCATTCACATATCATATTGCAGTTTCTCAGAACGCTTCTTTCCAGTTTTTATCTGATGATATTTCCTTTTTCACCATAGCCATCAAAGCACTCCCAAATATCGCTTTGCACATTCCCCGAAAGTAGTGTTAGCCAACTGTTTCCTGAAGACTAAGTTGTAACTCTGTGAGATGAATTCACGCATCTAAAGAAGTTTCTCAGAAAGCTTCTTCCACGATTTTAATTGAGGATATGTGCTTTACCAGGATAGGCCTCCATGCGATCGAAAGTATCCCTTCTCAGATTCCCGAAAGACAGTGGTAATACACTGCTCCATGAAACAGATGTATAACTCTGTAAGATGAATTCACACATTACAAAGCAGGTTCTCAGAAAGCTTCTTTCTACGTTTTATCTGAGGATATTTCCTTTGTCACCATAAGCTTCATTGGACTTACAAATATTCCATTGCAGATTTCAAGAAAACAGTGTTAGCAAACTGATTAATGCGAAGAAAAGTGTAACTCTGTGAGATGCATTCACATGTCACAATGCAGTTTCTCAGAACACTTCTTTGCAGTTTTTATCTGACAAAATTTCCTTTTTCGCCATATGCCTCAATGCGCTCCCAATTATCTCTTCGTGGATTACCCAAAAGTACTGTTAGCACACTGTATCATGAAGACTAAGTTGTAACTCTGTGAGATAAATTCACAGATCACAAAGAAGTTGCTCCGAAAGTTTCCTTCACGTTTTTGTTTTAGGATATTTCCTTTATCAGGATAGACATCAATGCGATCCAAGGTGTCCCTTCTCAGATTCCCCAAAGACAGTGGTAATAGACTGCTCCATGAAACGAAAGTGTAACTCTGTGTGATGAATTCACACATCACAAAACAGTTTCTCAGAAAGATTCTCTCTACTTTTTATCTGAGGATATTTCCTTTGTCACTGTAAGCTTCATTGCATTAAGAAACATCCCATTGCAGATTTCAAGAAAACAGTGTCAGCAAACTGATCAATGAAAAGAAAAATGTAACTCTGTGAGTTGGAATCACATGTCACAATGCAGTTTCTCAGAATGCTTCTTTCCTGTTTTTATCTGATGATATTTCCTTTTGCACCATAGCCCTCAATGCGCTCCAAAATATCGCTTCGCAATTTTCCAGAAAGTAGTGTTAGAAAACTGCTTCATGAAAATCAATTTGTAACTCTGTGAGATGAAATCACATATCACAAAGAAGTTTCTGAGAAAGTTTGTTTCACGTTTTTATTGGAGGATATTTCCTGTATCAGGATAGGCCTCAATGCGATCCAAACTATCCCTTCTCAGATTCCCCAAAGAGAGTAATAGACTGCTCCATGAAAAGAAAGTGTAACTCTGTGAGATGAATTCACATATCACAAAGTAGTTTCTCAGAAAGCTTCTTTCTCATTTTTATTTGAACATATTTACTTTGTCACCAAAAGCTTCTTTGCACTTAGAAATATCCCATTGCAGATTTGAAGAAAACAGTGTTAGCAAACTGATCCATGAAAAGAAAAAGGTAACTCTGTCAGTAGCATTCACATGTCACAATGCAGTTTGTCAGAACGCTTCTTTCCAGTTTTTATCTGACGATATTTCCTATTTCACCATATCCCTCCTTGCGCTCCCAATTATCTCTTTGTAGATTACCTGAAAGTACTGTTAGCACACTGTATCATGAAGACTAAGTTGTAACTCTGTGAGATGAATTCACAGATCACAAATAAGTTTCTCCAAAAGTTTCCTTCACGTTTTTAATTTAGGATATATCCTTCAACAGGATCGACCTCAATGCGATCCAAGGTGTCCCTTCTCAGATTCCCCAAAGACAGTGGTAATAGACTACTCCATGAAACGAAAGTGTAACTCTGTGTGATGAATTCACACATCACAAAGCAGTTTCTCAGAAAGCTTCTCTCTACTTTTTATCTGAGAATATTTCCTTTGTCAATGTAAGCTTCATTGCACTAAGAAATATCCCATTGCAGATTTCAAGAAAACAGTGTCAGTAAACTGATCTGTGAAACGAAAAGTGTAACTCTGTGAGTTGGAATCACATGTCACATTGCAGTTTCTCAGAACGCTTCTTTCCTGTTTTTATCTGACGATATTTCCTTTTGCACCATAGCCCTCAATGCGCTCCAAAATATCGCTTCGCAAATTTCCCGAAAGTAGTGTTAGAAAACTGCTTCATGAAAGTTAATTTGTAACTCTGTGAGATGTAATCACATATCACAAAGAAGTTTCTGAGAAAGCTTGTTTCACGTTTTTATTGGAGGATATTTCCTTTATCAGGATAGGCCTCAATGCAATCCAAACTATCCCTTCTCAATTCCCCAAAGACAGTGGTAATAGACTGCTCCATGAAAAGAAAGTGTAAGTCTGTGAGATGAATTCACACATCACAAAGCAGTTTCTCAGAAAACTTCTCTCTACTTTTTACCCGAGGAAATTTCCTTTGTCAACGTAAGCTTCATTGCACTAAGAGATATCCCATTGCAGATTTCAAGAAAACAGTGTCAGCAAACTGATCGATGAAAGGAAAAGCGTAACTCTGTGAGTAGCAAGCACATTTCACAATGCAGTTTCTCAGAACGCTTCTTTCCTGTTTTTATCTGACGATATTTCCTTTTGCACCATAGCCCTCAATGCGCTCCCAAATATAGCTTCATAAATTCACTGATAGTAGTGTTAGAAAACTGCTTCATGAAGACCCAGTTGTACCTCTCTGAGATGAATTAACATATCACAAAGCAGTTTCTCAGAAAGCTTGTTTCACATTTTTAATCCAGGGTATTCCTTTATCAGGATATACCTCAATGTGATCCAAAGTAACCCTTCTCAGATTCCCCAACCACAGTGGAAATAGACCGATAAATGAAACAAAAATGTAACTCTGTGACATGAATTCACACATCACAAAACAGTTTCTCAGGAAACTTCTTTCCAGTTTTTATCGGAGAATATTTCCCTTGTCACCATAAGCTTCATTGCACTAAGAAATATCCCATTGCAGATTTCAAGAAAACAGTGTTAGCAAACTGATCAATGAAAAGAAAAGTGTATCTCTGTGAGCTGCATTCACATGTCACAATGCAGTTCCCTAGAACGCTTCTTTCCAGTTTTTATCTGATGATATTATCTTTTTCACCTTAGAACTCAACGCGCTCCCAAATATTGCTTTGCAGATTCCCTGAAATTAGTGTTAGCAAATGCTTCATGAAAACTAGGTTGTAACTCTGTGAGATAAATTGACATATTACAAAGAAGTTTCGCAGAAAGCTTCTTTGACGTTTTAATTTGAAGATATTTCATTTATCAGGATGGGCCTCAATGCGACCCAAAGTGTCCCTTCTTAGATCCCCCAAAGACAGTGGTAATAGACTGCTCCATGAAAAGAAAATGTTAAGTATGTGAGATGAATTCACATATCACAAAGTAGTTTCTCAGAAAGGTTCTTTCTAATTTTTATCTGAGGATATTTCCTATGTCACTGTATGCTTCATTGCACTAACAAATATCCCATTGCAGATTTCAAGATAACAGTGTCAGCAAGCAGATCAATGAAAAGAAAAGTGTAACTCTGTGAGATGCATTCACATGTGACTTTAATTCTATTGTCATTCTGAACATTAAAATATTTACATCTTCAATCCTAGCAGTATAGCTTGATACTACCTTCAACGTTGGAACTTTTTTATTTCAAATCTTACCTCTATGAAACATTTTGTTCTTCTATTTTAAACATTTCTCAAGTTTTACATACAAATTCTAAATCACACATACATTATTTTTATTTTTCTAAACCATTTAGCAATTAACTTTAAGTTAAAAAAACTGTTATACTCAATACAAATAAAATAACTTGACTTTCAAATTATAGGCTAAGGGTGTAAATGAGCATAATTATTAATTTTTTTTTGCATAGTTTGTGTTAGAAAAAAAATGGCTTGACCCATTTTGAAACCCTTAACAGAGATCTTTAAGGGAGATAATTTATATTGTAAATAATGAACTTGTAATATATTTGTAAAGTTTTATTAGAAAAGATGACGTTTAACAGCTATAGTTATTTTGGTAAAATTGGAAGCACTTTTTCAGTGATTGCTGCTGCTGTTTCACTATAACCCTCCTGTGGATGATCATTCAATTGCTGCTCCCCATCTCCGAGCACAGGCAGGCAACTTCATTTTTAACCACTGTATGGAAACTAGCAACAAATAACAATTTAATGTGAAATTCACTGAAACAAATGTATATGACAGTATTTGTGACTTACAGGATTTTAAAAGTATGAAATAGGGCTAAAACAACAAACAAACAAATAACAACAACAGGAACAGATTAAAGACTGAATGTGGCATGAAGATAACTGCATACTAACCCTCACCTAGTTAGTAATATATTTGAAGACAGAGATTTTTGTCTTCTTCATCTCGGCATCTGTCTGAGGTTTAAATGTAGCAGATAAAACTATAAAGTACTTTCTGGCTGCTTCAAATTGCCCTTTTTTCCAAGCTAGACTAGTGGATACAATAGTTTACTAACATATTTGGGTCCTAGAATCCCAAAATACAAACTTTGATTATTAATTGCAGATGTTTCTTCCTAATATATGCATTTAATAATTTTCATTTCAGTACTGCTTTCATAGAATCCAACTAATTTTAATACGTTTTATTTTGTTATTTATTTATATATGTATGTGTGTATGTATTTCTCTTAAGACTTCTTTTAAACTCTTGAATTATTTAGAAATGTGTTTATTTCCAAATATTGGGAACTTTTCCAACGATCTCTTCTTGGTTTCTTTTTAATACAATTTCTGTTTTCAAAACGAATTATATTATTTTTATTCTTTTAAATTTCTTAAGATGTGTTCAATATTTTAGGTGTTATACCTTTGTGATTGTTCTATGTGAGCTTGAAAAAATGTATATTCTGCTGTTTTGGTTTGAATATCTATAAATGTCAATTATATCATGTTGATTTAAAGTGCTATTTGTCTCTTCTGTATAATTACAGATGTTCTGCCCGTTTTTTAAATCAATTATTGACAAAAGGTAGGGAAGTCTCCAACTATGATAGGGATTTCTATATTTCTCCATTAAATGCTATTTTTTGAAATATATATAGAATTGCTGTTTTAAAAACAGAGATACCTTGAATCATCATGCCGCCTTGGACAATTGACCCCAATAACATCATGCTCTTTATTCTTGATTAAGTTCATTGCATGGTATATTTTTCATCATCCTGCTTTTAATCTGTCCGAGTATTTGCATTTAAAATGGGTTTTTATAAAAACAACAGTTATATTCTCTTATGTACTCTGATAATCCTTTGTTTGGATGCTTACACAACTATATCTAAAGTGATTATTAATCCTAAGTCAAAAGAACAAAGCTGGAGGCATCACGCTACCTGACTTCAAACTATACTACAAGGCTACAGTAACCAAAACAGCATGGTACTGGTGCCAAAACAGA
>NW_012107552.1:147146-156820 GCF_000951045.1 Mandrillus leucophaeus
AAAAAAAAAAGAATTTCAGTATCAGCACCAACATGTAAAGAGCTTCTGAAGTTGTTACTTCACTTAATTATTTTAAAGCTGAGCAAAGAGAAAATTATTTACATTTTTTGAACCCATCACATAACTAAGGTTGTGGAGCAATCTACCATCCTAGTATTTGGAGAAAGAGAAATTCTTTAGTCCCAGCCAAGGTCTGCATACCTGAAATAGATCTTGCTGAGCCAAAACTGGTAGAAACATTTATATAACATTTTAAAGATTACTGGCCGCTGAGTGTGAACTAATATGAGACTGAGAAACTTGTCTCCTTAGGATGCCCGCAACTCTTTAGTGAATATTATCATGATAAACTCCACTAAGGGAAGAATCAGGAAAGATATCATGGCACTGGAAGAAGAAAAGAAATATTAACCATTGTGAAATATGCTCATTGTGTTCTTCCCAAGAAAGGCCTACTTTCTAGGGAAAAATATTTTAACAAAGCCGGATCTGACATGAAGGAGAAACATTGTTCTGACTGCAGCCCCTTTTAACCTTTCTGTTTTACATAAAAGAGTAAAAAGAGCTAAGAAACACTGTGGAGTTCTTTGCCTCAGAGAACAGGCCATTAAATGATGGATCTAGTCATAAGATTATAGAATGATTCTCTTCAGTCATCCCTTTACCACTAACTATGATGCCTCCAATATAATAACAGTGGATTGCAGAGAAGAGAGCTACAGGAAAAATACTATCCCTTAAGGGAAGTACTTAGTGAATCCCGAAGACAGCAAGATAGACAAATACATATAGTTGAAATCACTGGCATCTATGACTACAGAAAACAGCTCAACTCCTAGCCACAGTAACATCAATCCTTACAAAAAAGCTTATTTTCTCAGTTCTTGTTACCTGATACAAAATGACCAGCTTTCAACAGTAAAATTACAAGTCATTCTAAATGCCAAGTACAGTCTGAAGATGCATAGGAAGCATCAGAGCCAGATTCACATATGACATTGACTTTGAATTTATGAGACCAGTAATTAAAAATAACTACAGCAAATATATTCAGGGCTCTAACGAAAAAAGGAAACATGTAAGAACAGATGGGTAGTATGATAAGGGAGATGGACATGTTCAGAAAAAAAGTCAAAGGCAATGCTAGAAATTACAAAAAAAAAAAACCTACAGAAATGAAGAATGCCTTTGATGAGCTCCTCATTAGACTAAGAAATTATGAAAATAATCATGAGCTTGAACATAGAATAAAAGAGGTTCATAAACTGAAATACAAAGAGAAAAAAACAATAAACCAACAGAGTTCCTATTAGCTTATTGTTCCAGAGGTTTTTGCCTCAAATAAACAGATATCAATTGCCACATCTTTCTGCATATACCTATCTCTCTACATTTTAAGGTAGCAGTTTGCCCTGTTATCTCATTTTTTCTGAAGTGTTCAAAACATTGATTTTTTAAAAATTTTTTGATATAATACAGGAGTTATAACTTTCAAACTGTGTCTATGTTAGTGCTGAATATGAAAGTAGATATTTATATTTTCAACCATAGCTTCTGTTATTCTTTAAAAGTCTATTTAAACCTGACAAAATAAAATGAAGCAAAACGCTTTCTACATACCTCCACACTTTATGAAAATTTTATCAGTGTATATCCAGGTCATTGAAATATTCAAACCTAAAGCAAATATATGTTTCTATGTTTATCCTAGGAAGTGGTTACTAAGTTTTTGTGTTTTTTTAAATAAATTATTCAGTCATACAACGTGTATAAAGTTTTAAAATATTTCTTACAGTTTATATAATGTTATTTAAAATAAATCAAAAAATCACATACAGTTAACAGATGCATCTGACATAGAATTTAGCTGCTTTAAGTATTTTTGATCATCTTAATCATTTATTCTTTTGTGGAGGAAAGAAATCCAAATTTGGAAGGTGACTTCTGGAGTAGCTGTTCAAGTTTGTTTTGCTGTTCATATGCTTTCCATTTAAACAACCAAAACTGGTAAAAAGTAGAAAAACAAAGAAAATACGTAAGGTTGCTGAAAATTTTCCTGAAGCAATACAAGGAAAAAAAAAAAAAAACTAGAAATTTTAAATCTCCATAAGAACAGCAGTAGTCCATAATACTTGAGATGCAACCAGCTTCCTTTATTACCTCCCTTAGTCAGCATGGTCAAAGCTTTACACTGGGTGTATAAGAGTAAGGACATAGTGTTCCTTTTCCCCAAGTTCCCTGTCAAGGGCTACAATATCTCATCAGAGGGGCAGGCCTCTAGCTTTTCTCTTCTACCTCAGCTCTGTGTTGCAGAAGTTCTCTTCCAAGAATGAATAATCATTATTTTTGGGACTCTCTTTTTCAGCGAAAGAGAGGTCCCATGGTGGGGATCTCAGCCATGTCATGTAAACACAGCACTATGAAGCTTTTCCTAAGGAAAATCATTTTATTTGAAACAGATAAAACTTGGGTAACTTCACTCTGAGTTAAGTTAAAGAGATAAGGGTATTCTAAAACAATTCAAGTTTTGTGGTAAGCAGTTGCCACCAGGGAAATGCAAATCGAAAACCACAACAAAATACCAACTCACACCTACTAGAATTGAAAATCGAATACTACCAAGTGTTGAGGAGGATGTAGAGAAATCAAAACCCTCATATACTTCCAGCAGACATGTAAAATTTTGCAACCACTTTAGAAAACAATTGTCAGTTCCCCAAAGTTTTTACATGGAGTTATACAATCCAACAATTCCCATTCTACTATATACCCAATTAAATTGAAAACAAAAGTCCACACAAAAACATGTGCACAAATGTTTATAGCAACATTATTCATATAAGCCCAAAATGTCATCAAACTGAATATTCATCAGTTGATGAATAAATAAAATGTGATATATTTATACAACAAAATGCAATTTGACCATATAAAAAGAAATTAAACACTGATTCATGCTACCTTCAGCATGTATAAATTTTAAAAACATTATTTTATGTGAAATAATTTAGTCACAAAAGATTACATATTACAAGAATCTATCTATCTATCTATATCTATCTATCTATCTAGCTAGCTAGCTACCTATCTATGTATCTATCTATCTATAAAGAATAGGCAAATTAGTAGAAGCATAGAGCAGGTTAATTACTTCCTAGGACCGATGATGTTGAGGAAAATGGAGGGAGATTGACTACTAATGGCAATGGGTTTCTTTGAGTGGAGGCATTGTGAAAATATTTTAAAGTTAATGAGGTTAAAGTATTGTACAAATCTGAACATATTAAAAACCATTAAGATGTAAATTTTAAATAAGTGACTTGTATAGTAGAGGATTATATATCAATAAAGTTAATATTTAAAAACTAAGATTTTATTATTCTAAAATTATTGTATAAATAATTACACTTTCTATCATTTTTTTCTCTTACTATGTGTCAGAAACTACTTTCAATATCTTAAAACCACATTATAAATAGGCAAGATATAACTTCTTCATTACAGTTTTACAGATGATGAATTAAGCTCAGATAATTTAACTTTTAGAAGCTCTCATGGTGGCATCTGTAGGATATAAATTTAGGACACTACACATTATTACAGAAGTTGCCCATGGAAGTTATGGGGTATGTGAAAACATACCTAAAAGACAAGCATGATGGCTATAGGAGGATTTCACTCAAGTTAAATAAACTCACCTTTAACTGCTTGCTGTGGAAGATAGAGCCATTAAATTTTGAGGTTAAATTAGACAGAAAACAAGATAATAACCAATATTGATAACCATTATTCACACATTATTTGTTGGAATATAATTTTATAATTTTTGGATTATAATTTGACAGTTCCTCTTTAAATTAAGAGTTTAAAATCAAGCAGTATGCTTGTAGAAATATATTCTCCATAATATCTCTAAGACATTAGCTTGTTTTTACCTTGACTACCAACCCATCTTATACATCCCTGTCATTTTCAACCAACCTTCTCAAAAGTCAAATTGCTCTCCTCTTTTGCTCCTAAACATGTCCTTCTTCAACCATTTGTAACTGTATAGTCAGAAAGATTGTAAAAATATGTAAAGCAAGTGATGTCATGTCATCATTTAAAGTTTTCAAAGGTCTTTTCGGTTCACTTACAGAATGCTAACTCCTTATCATTTCCTACAAAGCAGTACATGACCTAACTCCTGATCTACACTCTCATTATCCACACTAAGCTTCTAAACACATAAACTTCTTTACTTTTCTTTAAAAATTAGTAATCCTTTTAAATATATTACCTTAACATTGGTTCCCTCTGTTTAGAACACTACTCTTCTAGTATGTAGCATATCTAGTTTATTATCTATTTTATTGATATTTTGAGCTGTTGATTTTGTTGATATTTCATTAGTTTACTATTTTTGATTTCATTAGTTTTTGTTTTAATTTTTATTTCTATTATTCTGCTAACTTTGTGCTTAATTTGCTTTTTTCTAGATTCCAAAGATAGCTGGATCCCACAAATTTTAAGTTATACATTTAATTTCATGTAGTTCAAAATATTTTATAGCATTTCTCTTGAAATTTATTTTGATCCATGTGTTGTTCAGAAGTATTTTAATTTTTAAGTATTTGGAATTTTTTTACCTATCTCTGTGTTATTGATGTTTGTTTATTTTCATTATGTCTGAGATAATATTCTGTGTGATTTCTATTCTTTTAAATTTATTAAGTTGCATTTTATGGCCCCAAATGTGATCTGTCTTGGTGAATATTCCATGTGAGATTGAGAAGAGTGAGAAGAGTGTGTATTCTGACACTGCTGTATATTTTATAAATGTCAATTAGAGCTATTTGATTGATGGTGCCATTCGGTTCAACCATGTCCTTATTGATTTTCTAACTGCCAGAACTGTCCATTACTGATAGAATACTGTTGAAGACACCAGCTTGATAAAACAAAAACATCAGCCAAATTAAATTTAAAGGAGTTTAATTGAGCAAATAATTATTCATGAATCAAGCAGCCTTCCAAGACAGAGTAGGCTGAATGACTCCAGCACAGCCACGTTGTGGAAGATTTATGGACAAAAAAAAAAGAAAAGCGACTTATAGAAAATGGAAGTGAGGTACAGGAACAGGGAGATTGGTTACAGTTTGAACAAGATTCAAACAGTTGGCTACATTTTATTGGCCAAAACTTGGTGATTGGCACAAGTGTAGCTATGATCTGTTTACACCTCCACTTGTTCACAATGCACAGAGAAACCATTAGGCCAAACTTAAACTGTGTAAGGAGACAGGTTTGGGCTAAATTTTATTTAACAAGTTATAACAGTAGATTTATCTATTTCAATTTTCAGTTGTATTAGTTTTTGCCTTGTGTATATTAACACTGTTACTAGGTGCATACACAGAAATAATCATTATAAATTGACTCCTATATCTTTATGTAATGCCTTTCTTTATCCCTGATAAATTTTCTCAATATAAAATCAGCTTTGCCTGAAATTAATATAGCTAATTCAGCTTTCACTTGATTAGTGTTTCCATGGTATATCTTTCCCTCTCTCTTTAAAAACTTATATGTGTTTGTGGATTTAAAGGGGATTTCCTGCAGATTACATAGAGTTGGGTAAGTTTTATTCTTTAAATTACTCTGACAGTTTATGTTTTTAATTGTCATATTTAATCCAGTGACATTTAAAGTGATTATTGATATTCTTGGATTAATAAGTATAATATTTGTTTTTCTTCTATTGTATTCATTGCCTTTTATCTTTTTTGTCTTCCATTCTTTTTCTGCCTTCATTGATTTTTTATTTATTTTGTATGATTTCATTTTTTTCTTTTCTAACTACATTAAATATACTTCTAATACTTCTATTTTACATTTTTATGGGTTGCCCTAACATTTGCAATATGTATTTACAATTAATCAAAATTGCTTTTTAAATAGCGGTATACCAATTCCCAGGAAGTTCAAGCATAATACTACAAAGTATTTCCAATTCCTCTCTTATTCCTTTTAGCATTGTTGCAAATCATTTTATTTATTTATAAGTGACAAATACTAAATCAATCACTGTCCTTATCACTTTGAAAAACTTGTTATCTATTAAATCAATTAAGGAGAAAAATGAAATATTTTATTGTATCAATATGTATTCCTTATTTAAGACTGTTTTGTTATTTACCTATAACTAAGTTTCTGACTTATATCATTTTTCTTCCATCAAAATAATTTCTTTCAAAATTCCTTACAAGACCTATCAAGTAGCAATAAATACGTTCAATTCGTATTTGTCTGAGATAATCGTCATTTCTCTTGCAATTTTAAAGTACAATTTTTCTGAATACAGAATTCTAGGTTGGTATATTTTTTAACTTATTTAATATATTACTTCACTCTTTTCTTGCTTGTGTCAATCTTAAAAATAAAAAAGACAACATAGAAAATTATCTCTAAAATTGTTGGCTTTACCTGAGAATAAGAAATATGTATTACAATATAGGATGCATGGAATCATAAGCCATCAGTGCATTTGGTGAGGGAGGGGAAAATATAAGCTTCTATTAGAAATAAGAAATTTACACTGGCTTCTTAAAAACAGTTTTTATTGATTTCAGAGGTTCAAAGTCAGATTTATTTATTCCTTGTAAGTGAAGGTACCATTTTTAGGTAGGGGTTCTTCTGAAAGCATCTTGTCTGAATTACTGCAGCACTAATTAATGTCTATTGATGAACCTAATCAAAGCAAGAAGTGCATGAAAGATGCTAAATGGTTTATTGTGCAGTTCTTAGAAAGTCCTTGATAACGGTTCTTGTCTCAGACATATAAGCATGAGCCTCCTCTATTTCATAACTTCTTTGTCTGCACCCAACAAAAGTGATTTTATCCTGTGTCTGCAATGTTCATATTTGATTTCTGAAGAGAAAACCGAGGTAAATTTTATGCATGCTCAATGATGAATAGGTCATTATGTTTCTCTGTCTTTTTAATTTTTTCTTTCGTTTTATGCAGTTTGAATATAATATGTCCAAATTTAAATGTTCTGGTATTTATATTGCTTTGTGTTCTCTGAGTTTTTCAGATTTGTGGTTTCACTAATTTCACTTGAAACCACAATGATTTCACTAGGTCATTAGTTTCAGAAAGTTCTCTGTCATATTGCTTCAAATATTTTTTCTTTCTCTTTTTCATTATTCTTCTATTATTACTATTGTGTGTATATCACACATGTTGTGATTGTCTCTTTTTTTAATATTATGTTCTTTTATATTCTTTTTTATCTTTCAGTTTTGGAATTTTATGTTGTCATTTCATCAATCTCTCTGTTCTTTCCTTGGCTGTGTTCAGTCTGCTAAAGGGATTGAAGTCACTCTTCATTTCTATTATAATTTTTTTTAGCATTTCCTTTTTATGCTTTCTTAAAATTTCTACCTCTCTAGTTGCATAACCCATCTATTCTTGCATTTTTTCACTTTTCCATTAGACCCTTTAACGTATTCATTATCATTGTTTTAATTTGTTGTCTTTAGAAGCCCAATATGTATGCCATATTCAAGTCTAGCTAGATTCTTTCTCTACCTCTTTAAACTATATTTCTAGTATTCCATTCTCATTCGTCTATAAGGACATAACCAAGTCTGAGAAATTTATTGAAAAAAAAAAGGTTTAATGTACTCACTGTTCCAATGGCTGGCGAAGCCTCACAATCATGACAGAAGGTGAAAGAGGAGCAAAGGCACATCTTATATGGTGGCAGGAAGGAAAAGAGCTGAGCATAAGGGAGAAAAACCCCTTCTAAAAACAACAGATCTTCTGAGAACTCACTCACTATCTTGAGAACAAGAGCGTGGGAGTAACTGTCCCCTCAATTCAATTACCTCCTACAGATCTCTCCCGTGGCATATGGGGGTAGTGGGAACTAAAATTCAAGATGAGATTTGGGTGGGGACACAACCAAATCATACTTTTATGCCCCTGGCCCCTCTCAAATCTCATATCCAAAATAATTCAAAACACAACCATGCCCTTCCAACAGTTCCCCAAAGTCTTAACTCATTTCAGCATTAACTCAAAAGTCTTAAGTTCAAAGTCTCATCTGAAACAAAGCAATTCCCTTTTGTCTAGGAGATTATAAAATCAAAAGTAAGGTACTTCTTAGATCCAGTGGGGTTACAGGATTAGGTAAATACACCCACTGCAAATAGAAGAAATTGTTCCATACAAAGGGACCACAATCCCCATGGAAGTTCAAAATCTAATAAGACAGTCATTAAAATGTAAAGTTCCAAAATGATCTCCTTTGATTCGATGTCTCACATCTAAGTCATGCTGATGTAAGAAGTGGTATTCCACAGCTTTGGGTAGCTCTGCCCTGTGACTTTGCTGGATACAGTCTTCTGTTCTGGCTGCTTTCATAGGCTGGCCTTGAATGTCTGTGGCTTTTCCAGATGCATGGTTCAAGCTGTCAGTGGATCTACCATTCTAGGGTCTGGAGGATGAAGGCCCTCTTATCACAGCTCCACTATGCAGTGCTTCAGTGGGGACTATGTGTGGGGACTGCAACCCAATATTCCTTTCCTCATTGCCCCAACATAGGTTCTCCATGAGGGCTCCACCCTTGTAGCACACCTCTGCCTGAACATTGAGGTGTTTCTATACTCCTCTGAAATCTAGGCAGAAGTTCCCACACATCAATATTTGTCTTCTGCACACCTTCAGGACCAATACCCTGTGGGAGCTGCCAAGGCTTGGAGCTTGTACCCTCCGAATCCATATCCCAAGCTATATATGCATCCCTTTTAGCCATGGCTGGAGCAGCTGGGACACAAAGCACAAAGACCTGATGGTTCACACAGCAGGCACACACTTGACTGAGCCCAGGCACTATTTTTCTCTCCTAGGCCTCTGGTCCTGTGACAGGAGAGGCTGCTGTGGATATCTGACATGCCTTGGAGATATTTTCCCCATTATCTTTGTGATTAACATTTGGCTTCTTCCTACTTATGCAAATTTCTGAAGCCAGCTTGAATTTCTTCCTAGAAAACTGGGTATTCTTTCCTCCTGTATCATCAGGCTGCAAATTTCAAACTTTTATGCTTTGTTTCCTTTTGAATTTTTACCACTTAGAAATTCTCCCAGCAGACACCCTAAGTCATCCCTCTCAAGTTCAAAGTTCCACAGATCTCTAGGGCAGGGGCAAAATGCCAACAGTCTCTTTGCAAAGCAAGAGTGACCTTTACTTCGGTTTCCAAGAAGTTCCTCATCTCCATCTGAGACCTCCTCAGCCTGGAATTTATTGTCCATCACTATCAACATTTTGGTTAAAGGTATTCAACAAGTGTCTAGGAAGCTCAAATGTTCCTACATTTTCTTTTTTTCTTTTTTTTTTAATCATACCTAAATACTAGGGTACATATGCACACAGTGCAGGTTTGTTACATATGTATACATGTGTCGTGTTGATGTGCTGCACCCATTAACTCGTCATTTACATTAGGTATATCTCCTAACGCTAACCCTCCCTCCTCCCCCCTCCCCACAATAGGACCCGGTGCGTGATGATCCCCTTCCTGTGTTCAAGTGATCTCATTGTTCAATTCCCACTTGTGAGTGAGAACATGCGGTATTTGGTTTTCCGTTCTTGTGATAGTTTGCTGAGAATGATGGTTTCCAGCTGCAT
>NW_012107552.1:158132-173414 GCF_000951045.1 Mandrillus leucophaeus
TCTTTTATTTCACTGAGCAGTGGTTTGTAGTTCTCCTTGAAGAGGTCCTTTACATCCCTTGTAAGTTGAATTCCTAGGTATTTTATTCTCTTTGAAGCTATTGTGACATTCCTACATTTTCTTATCTTCTGAGCTTTACAAATCTCTAGGATGTTTCAAACCTTCGCACATTTTCCTTTCTTCTTCTGAGCCCTACTAACTGTTCCAACCTCTGCCTATTACTCAGTTCCAAAGTCACTTCCACATTTTGGGGCATCTTTACAGTAGAACCCCACTCTACTGGTACCAATTTACTCTATTAGTTCCTTCTCACGCTGCTATAAAGACATACTGAGACTGGGTAATTTATAAAGAAACAATGTTTAATAAACTCTGTTCCACACGAATGGGGATGCCTTACAATCATGGTGGAAGGCAAAGGAGGAGAAAATGCATGTTTTCCATGGCGGCAGGATGGAAAAATGCAGAGAAAAATGGGGAAAACACCCTTATGAAACCATCATATATTGTAAGAACTCAATCACTATCACGAGAACAGCAGCATGAAGGCAAACACACCCAGGATTCAATTTCCTCCACCAGGTCCCTGCTATGACACATGGGGATTATGTGAGCTAAAATTCAAGATGAGATTTGGGTGGAGACACAGCCAAAAGACACCAATATTTACTATAGTTTAGTATGTCTTTTTTTTTTTTTTTTTTTTTTTTTTTTTTTTTTTGGTTCAAGCCAAACTTGAAAGCCTGGTAAAAAGAATTGAAGTAAATTGGCCTTTAACGTGAAGTTCTATGTTTATCTGGCGGTGGTTAGGCTGTGTTTACTGCTTGTAGTTATAGGTGTCAGACATGAATCTTATTCTGGTATCTTAGATTACTCTCCCTGTTACGTAAAAGCCCTATTGATGTAGTAGTAAGGTGTGGGGAAGAGGAAGCATTCTATGGTACTATGATTAGATCTGAGCCCTTTAGGGAGCCTGTGTGCTTGGGCTGTAACTTTCACAATTGCTTCTTCATTACATGCATTTTGCTCACCTAAGTGAGACAGGGAGGTTGGAGAATGATGAAGATAGGTATTTTCCTTTTGCTATTGTTAAAGTTAGCAAAGGCTGGAGATAGGTATTTTTATTCTCACCTAGTTTGTTAGGCTCTAATAAAATTATAGTAGATTAGGATCTGGTTAAGAAGTTATCTCTTAAGGAAAATCCTTGATAGAAAGAATAAAATGCTCTGGATGTGTTTAGAAATAACTCAATTTCCCCTGATGCTGACAGAGGCATGAGGGGATAGATGACAATATGTGAGACAATATATGAAAGGGGGATTTTTATATATGTATATAAATATATATCATGAAGCAGTTTTCCCCCAAAATTTTCTCATGATATTGAGTGAATTCTCAAACAATCTGATGGTTTCATGAGGAGTTCTTCCCATTTACTCTCTTTTCTCTCTCCTGCCTCCATGTGTAGAAGGTGCTGGCTTCCCTTTCCTCTTCCACCATGATTATAAGTTCCCTGAGGCCTCCCCAGTCACATGGAATGGTGAGTCAATTAAATCTTTTTTCTTTATAAATTATGCAGTCTCAGGCAATTCTTTATAGTAGTGTGAAAATATATTAATACAGTAAATTGATACCACAGACAGTGAGGCACTACTATAAAGATACTTGAAAATGTAGAAGCAATTTTAGAACTGGTTAACTCTCCAACCAGCAGAGGTTGGAAAAGTTTGGAGGGCTTAGAAAAAGACAGGAAGCCATGGAAAAGTTTGGAACTTCCCAGAGACTTGTTACATGTTTTTGACTAAAATGCTGATAATGATGTGAACAATGAAGTCTAGGCTGTTGTTGTCTCAGATGGAGATGAGGAACTTCTTGGGAACTGGAGCAAAGGTCACTCTGACTATGCTTTAGCCATGAGACTGGTGGAATTTTGCCTCCCTTAGAGATCTGTGGAACTTTGAATTTGAGAGAGATGATTTAGGGTATCTGGTTGAAGAAATTTCTAAGAAAGAAAGCATTCAAGCAGTGAGAGTGTGTAAAAGTTTGGAAAATTTGCAGCCTGACCATGTGATAGAAAAGAAAAGCCTATTATGGGGGAAGAAATTCAAGTTGGCTGCAGAAATTTGCAAAAGTCATGAGGAGTCATGAAAGTCATGAGAAGGGAAAAATGATTACATGGGATGGGTCCAGGGCCTCCCTGCTGTGTGCAGTCTTATGACTTGGTGCCCTGCCTCCCAGTTGCTCCAGACATGGCTAAAAGGGGCCAAGGTACTGCTCAGACTGTTGCTTCAGAGGGTGTAAGCCCCAAGCGTTGGAAGCTTCTACATGGTTTTGGTCTTTCAGGTGCTCAGAAGACAAGAATTGATCTTGGGAACTCCTGCCTAGATTTCAGAGGAAATGACTGGATGTCCAGGCAGAAGTTTGCTGCAGCAGTGGGACATCCATGGAGAAACTCTGCTAGGGCAGTGCAGAAGGAAAATGTGGGATTGGAACCCCCACAAGTCTTTACTGGGACACTGCCCAGTGGAGCTTTGAGAAGAGGGCCATCATCTTCCAGATTCCAGAAAGGTAAATCTACCGAAAACTTGCACCATGCACCTGGAAGAACCACATATACTCAACACCAGCCTGTGAAACAAACAGGATGAGTCCCCTTCCACTGCAAGGCCACAGTGGCCGAGCTTCCCAACCTCTTGCATCAGCTTTACCTGGGTATGAGACATAGAGTCATAGGAGATTATTTCAGAGCTTTAATATTTAATGACTGTCTCACTGGATTTCAGACTTGCATGGGGCCTGTAACCTTTCAATTCTAGCCGATTTATTCCATTTGAAATGGGAACATTTATTGAATGCCTGTACTCTCATTTTATTTCAGAAGTAACTAATTTGCTTTTGACTTTACAGGCTCCTAGGCAAAAGAGATTTTTCTTTTCTCTGATGAGACTTTGGACTTGGACTTTTGGGTTAATGCTGAAATGAATTAAGATTTTGGGGTACTGTTGGGAATGGATGACTGTTTTTGAAATGTGAAAGTGCCATGTGATTTGGGAGGGGCAGGGGAGGAATGATAAGTTAGGCTTTGTGTCTCCATCCAAATCTCATCTTGAGTTATAATCTCCACTTATCAAGGGAAGCAGGTGATTGGATCATAGAAGTGGTTTTCCCCATAATGTTCTTGTGATAGTGAGTGGGCTCTCATGAGATCTGATGGTTTTATAAAGATCTTTTACCCCTTCACTCTTCTTTCTCCTGTCACCATGTGAAGAAAGTCCCTGCTTCCCCTTTGCCTTCCACCATGATCGTAAGTTGCCTGAGGCATCCCTAGCCATGTGGAACTGTGAGTCAATTAAACCTTTTGCCTTTATAAATTACTCAGTCTTGGGCAGTTATTTATAGCAGTGTGAAAATGGAATAATAGGTATTGAATTTAAAAGCTATTGAATAGTTACTGAATTTAAAAGTTGAGCCAGAAACTGCTCTTTCATCAAGTAGACTCTTTCCTGAGAACAAATACTATGTCAATCTCATTTAACTCTGTACCTCTAACTTCTGATACATGCCATGCCACAATATGCACTTTATAAATACTTTTGGAATAAATAAAAGCCTTCAAAAAACATTCCAAATGTTTTACTGAAAGCATTAATATAAGTCACCACCGAACAACACCATTGGAAGCATAATATGGTATATCTCCTATTGCAGTGCCATGATTGTTCAGTAGCCTTCAGTTGTCTCTTCAATGCTGAAAAGAATTGTCCTTGTCATTGAGAGAATAACAAAAATATCAGTATTTTCAGTAAACTTCATTGAAAGAAACTTCATGAGATCAGAGGCCCAAAAAGGTAGTATGGCAGCATTCGTAATTTACAGAAATCTTGAATTAGTCATTTTTCACATTTTAACAGAGAATTTGCCACTGACTAAAGAAAGATGGTTAGAATACACTACACTAAGTCCCTTCCTTCCTTCCTTCCTTCCTTCCTTCCTTCCTTCCTTCCTTCCTTCCTTCTTTCCTTCCTTCCTTCTTACTTTTTAATACTCTGAGAAATCCAAGCCCTGTTATTCATTATGACTGATTTTCTACTAACTGTTCTGTGTGTTTACTTCAGGTAAGATTGATGACAAAAAATTATTCACATAAGTTGAAAGCAAAAAGTACTTGCCACACGGCAAGTTTTATATACAACAGAGTAAAACATGATTTAATTAGAAACAAAAAGTTTGTTTCTTAAGACTGCAGTTACATAAAGTTTTGAATTTAGGGGGCCAGATGGTTGTCTAAAATAGCACATATTTTAGAAACTTTTGTAGCAGCAAAGTAGATCAAGTTGTTGAGAGGTTCACTTTATTCAGGTCAACCAACAGTTGCTACATCCAAGCTGATTGAAATTCAGTGAAATAAAAAATGTAACTCCTATATTCCAGAATTTTACTGAGATAAAAGATACAACTTATTTCCCATTTTCCTGTTTATAGATTGGATAATGTAATAGAAATTTACTCAATAGTTTATAAAAATAGAAATATAAATACAAATATTTCAGGCAAATATGAACTGGAAGAGATAATTGACAGATAAATCAAATTTAATTAAATTCTTGATGATAGTCAGGATTCTTACATGTTACACAAATGTATTCTTACTATTAACATGTATATTAGTTCAGGATTTGAAATGTGATTTACAAATAAAATTGGAGGAAATCACATTTAGTTAGAAGGAACTGAGAATTTAACTTCAGGGTCATTCAGAAAATATATTAAAATTATTAAACTCTTTATCATTAAAACCCACTAAAACTTAAATATTAGCAATTTCCTTAGCTTCCCTGATCATGCATTTACTTGTATGGCATTGGCAATATGACTAAATGATTGCTGAGAACCTTTTTCATTTTAATATCACTTAACTCTATCATTTACCTGACAAGAGGAAAAGAATAAACTTCATTTATTTTTATTCATTTTTTTGGCAAATAAATATCAAGCAGTTACATGCAAAACAAATTTATGCTAAGGGAATAAATGCATCAAGTTCTTTTTCTCAGGGTACTCACATTTGATTGTGAATAGAAAGGCAGAAAATAAAGAAATGTGTAAGTATTAATGTGTTTAAAGAAACGTAATGCAATGGATGAGAGAGCATTAGAGAATTGTTCCATTTTTATATGGGGCAAAAGAAAGTGTGTTCAAGAGCAAAGGAGAGTTGAAGTGGAGAAAACACATTTTTAAGGTTGTCTTGTGGGTGTGCCTTTGAAATAATTGGCTCTTCTATGACTATCAATAGTTATTATTTTAAATTCTTTAACTGTGAACTTTGAGAATATGTTATTATAACATGTTTCTTTCTTCATTGGTACATATTAGGAAAAATTGCAAAATTAGGACAAGTTAATAAAGCAAGTAATAAAAGGCAAAACTAAGCATGCTTTCTTAAAAACAAAATTCTTAACTTTATTTTGAAACTTTGAAGAACCTTTTTTTAATGCTGATGTCATGCAGATATTTGAGAGAGAATTTTGAAAATGCAAGGGAAATAAGAAGATTAATCAACAACATTAACTTTTCAACACAAGAGGAATAATATCTGTTATAGTTGGAGTAAGATGTGGATAAATGTACAGACAAATTTATCCATTTGTATTTTATTTTCTGATTGTGAAAAAAGAGGAACTAATGCTAGAACTAATGAAAGAGGTTGTGAGAGTAGGAGGGTAAACTACCTGGACATATTAGTTCCCTGGATAATATTAAACATAACTAGAACAGTCTGGAAATAATTAAACAAGGCCAATTAATATTTGTGTTGGGGAACCTGAATTTAAAGCAACGTCAATAAATAATTTATTTTTTCTTATTTCTTCCATTTAAATCTCTCCCATAAAAAAGAACTGTGCTCCATATATCTGGAAAGCAAGAATAAAATAATTTAAGATATACTATTGAGATTTCAGTTAAGTAATATGTTTAATTTTATTATGTTTTATATAATACAAACTATATGTGTGGCATATATGTGTGTATGTTAAGCTGTATGTATAAGAAAAACACCAGACAACAGTTTTTAAAATATACATGTTAGAGAAAAATGCTTGTGTTTCAAGTACACTAGTTGATAGGCTTAAAAATATTTCTAATACAAAGCAATTATATTTACTCTATGAAGTACAGATTAGGAGCATAACTGATCAATAAGAAATTCCAGATTTATATATATATATAAAATCATACTATAATCGTTTCTTTCTAATAATACAGTTGTTTTTATTGTATGTTTTTCTCATGCTTTAACGATGCATTTTTTGTTACCTTTAGCCACTTTTCTGTTGAATGTGAAAAGGAAGTGACATTTGTACATCTTCCTGTGTAAAATATAAAAGAAAAGATATAAACATGCTACTTTTAATTTTTTAGTGTATGTTATTAGTTTTTCTTTAGATTTGTGTCAGTTTTATAAGAATAATTTTTTTAAATGTCTGAATCCTTATAAGTTCACAAATATAACTTGCTACATAGATAGTTGGGAGTTTTGTGGTCTGAAATAACCTGAAAATAAAGAGATTACATATCAGTATCCTAGGCATCATTCTGTCTCAGAATCTTACATGCTTTTTGGCAAGCTAACTACATTTTTCACTGTTTATTTTTATTATAATTAAAATTCAACTACAAATAGCTTTAATAGCAGTATGGGAATATTATATCATATTTATTAATTATTTAGTAATAAATTTATTGACAAACACCAGATTTTTTTAAACAAGGAATTTTTAGTGATTCTAAAACTGCATTCCTTAGAAGAGTAGTATGTATTTTTGTGTCTTTCTCCCTTTGATTAACGAGGTTAAATATACCAAATAATATCACAGGCCTCATTTTTTTTCTAATTTCATGGAAGTATCATAGACATATGTAGTTTTAGCTCAATATTCATTTTTCCTCTTTTCATTTACTAAGCGAAGAACAAATTATGCTGTGCTTAGTGCTACCTTGCTAGCAAAAACAGTTCCTCTTGCCGGAAAGGCTTAATGTGTAATTTAGCACTACTCAATGAGATATGAGGGAAAATGATATGTAAAATTTCTCAATCACATCCTCAGGGGAAGCTTTTTTCTCCTCTCCATCATAATCACTAGTATGAGAAGGGGTGCTAATGGACCAGCCTTGGCCTTGTAGATGAAAATGATGAAGGAAGAAGGTAGAAGGAAACTGTATACCTGTGTGACCTCTGGTGTTTCACATGCCCTATCCTGTGGGTCACCTATTAGCTTAAACTTTTGCATAATTGAGAAAATGAGGGTTCTCTCTTATTTAAGGCACTATTGTTTGTTGTTTAGTAAGGCAGCCAAATAAATAACCTAGCTAATAAAAAATGTGTACTTTTAAAATATTCAAATATGAGACCTGCAGATGTTGAAATATTGTAATTAATGTATTCCCATTATTGAAGAATACGGTTTGTTGAAAATAAGTGTTTCTTCACTGAGATAGACTATATGAGAGAATAGTAATTCCTCCCTTCACATAACTTGGTATTCAGATGCTGTGAAGCTGATTTTTTCTTTAATACCTACAGACATGTTCTCTTAAATATAATCTACCATTTTCTTCTTGGTAACGTAGCAGAAAAATAAAGATTATTTCTAAAACAGCCTTCCTGCTTTCCAGTCCAAACCTAGGTCATTCTCTTCAGTCACCCTCTACCATATGGCTCTGTTTACCATCAGGTACAGAAGCCACAAATTAAATTCAAAGTCTCAGGAAAGCTAGCATTTCAAATCTTTTATCCTGAACTCAATATTGTCTTTCTGGGGTCTCTCACAATTCCTCTCTACTTCCCAGTTTAAGGAAGCTATTTTTACTATACCCACATGCTAAAAAATACAACTACTTATTCTCTTCTCCTTCTTCTCCCAGACAGGAACAAAAAAACACTAAAGCATTCTGTGGGTTCTTAATACATATACCCAGTTTGAGCCTGGTCCTAAAAGAATAAAACTGACCATTTTGAAAGGAGGCAATAGCTAAAATCAGATCGCAAATTGAACTATCAAATTGGTGAGTGAAAGGAAAACCAGACCTTATAGACTATTAATCAATACCTTCATTTATTTTGCCTACATATAAGGCATGGAAATATCATATAATTGTCAACTTTGACTCCTAATTTAAAAAAAAACTGCAAGATTAAAAGGAACAAAAAACTAAATAGGCTTGTTATAGTGTATTTATTGTGCTATATTATTTTGTTTGAGGGAAATTCCAGAAACAATCTCCTGGGTCAGAATTTCCCAAATTCTGTTCCCACTTCTGAGACTCCAATAAGTGAGGGGTGAGGTGCTAAGAACAGATGGTGGAGAAATAACTCACCTTCAGTCATAATTAGCTATATTAACTAACGTTCATATTTACAGCTTCAATAAATGAGTACTGTCTGCTTTATAATTATATTTTATTTGAATAAAATATTTAATGAGCTTTTACTGAATAAAAAACCATTGTAGGACATTTCAAATACATTGAAATGATAAATTAATTGGTTTAGGTATGATTTTTCTTTATAATTTGGTAATCAGGAAAAAATAAAATTAATTAAATTTTTAGTCATTGTTTACATTTTGTTGTCCTCTTTGAGTTCTTTAAATACAACACTTCTCTCATAGTAGATAAAATACTAGTTTGTTTCCCCTCCCAGCTGAAGCTCCAAGATAGCCAGACCCAAATAAAAGTGACTTTAGAATTCATAGTCCTTAACACTGTGTTTGCAATGCATTAGGTGCTCAATCATTTTTTTATGGAGTGACTAAATGAATTAGAGTCATTCACTGTACATAATTCTACAGTTAGTATTAGAAGTATCTCCAGATATGCACATTTCAGAATTGAACTTCTGTCTGAATTAGAGCTTTGCAAAAATTTATGGAGAGAAAAATATCCACATAAGGTGTAAAATATAATGGGGAAGTTCTGGTAAAAAAAAAAAATAATAATAATAATCCATTGGCCCAGAGACCATGGAATTGTCTTTGGAAGAAAGTCTAAAGGAGAGCTCTTAAAAGAGATTTGACAATTACCTTTCAGGACAAAATCTTCCAGGAAGATGTTCTGACTAGTATTCAACAAATGAAGGAGCAAACCTAGAAATTCTAAGAACCTAGTAAGATGAAACGTTATTGAGTGACATTGAGGAGATTACAGTTTCTCAACTAAAGTCTTTTGCTGCAAGAAGTCAGTTTTCTATTCCAGTAAATGAAATAACAGACTGCATACCACAGAGAATTAGGAGAAACATCTCTGAAGCACAATGCATTGCTCAACTAACACATCAGCAGATCAATTTAAATCTGATCACTCACAATACACTTCATATATGTCCAATAATTTTATGGTACTTCAGAAATATATCCAATAATTCAGCCCCAAAACACAACAAATTATTTTCAGTTTGCTGTTGTTTTTATTTGTTTGTTTTATTTCCCCACTTGTCTTTTTTTCATCACTTGTTGTTACAGGTGTATTTTTGCACCTTTTGAGTTTGAAAGGTGTATAAGACTCCAGCATTGTTCTTGTAAATTAAATCATCAACATGGTCATTATATAAAATATAATATCTTTTGAAAACTAGTTTTTTGGAAAATGAATTGTAGTGATTGTTTTTACTATAAAATTTTACTATACTATGAGTATGTCAGTATTTGTACTACTAATTAACTGGAAGGTTTTAGCAGAATATAAATGAGTATTATGTATTATGTCACTGAACTTCTCAAATAAGTAGAAGTCATTAACATGCTTTGTGTCGTTCTAGCCAACTAATGATTTCACTTTAAAATATAGAACTTTCTAATAATGACCTTGTAGCTAAGCAGATTATATTACTTCTAAAATGAATAAACACAAATATTCCTTATGAAATGATATTCTTACATTTGATTATACTGCTTTCTGTTGTCACAAAATTATATATGAACAATGACTCTTATAATCTCTGTTTTGCTGTATATGCTACAGAATATTAAAAGTAATCATGATACTGACTTTTCCATAGACAGAATTAGAATTGTGTAACAAACATATCAAATTTTGAAACAGATCTTGAGGAAATTTCTGAATTTAGACTTACTTAATTTCTCTCAGCATCGTGTACCCAATTTGTTAAAATGAAATGGCAATGCCTTTATCATAGGGCTGTTACAAAAATTACACACAAGATGTTGTATTTTTAGCTTGTCACTCTTAGGCCTTCCATGAATGATGATGACACTTTACTCGTTGTTGACATTTATTTCTAGAGAAATAGAGTGAGCTTATATAAATCTGTATTTAAGAATAAAGTTAGTGTCTTTATTTATGCTATCCAAGAAGAAAGAAATGGCATTCACCAAATATTTAATGAAACTTGTAATACAGTATTCCCTTTACTGGGAATATAATAGGGAATAAGGAGAGCAAGGTGCACCTTCTAAATATGCAATGGCAAATTCAGGTAAATACGATTTTGTAACAGTGAAACACAAAGAGGATTTTAACAGAGAGTATTCCCGAAAATGGGGCACATTTTACTTTGGAAAGGATTTCAGCGAGGACATAAAAGAAGATATAATCATTTCAGCTAAAACTAAATTATGAGAAGAAGCTTGTCATGTAAAGATGTAGATGTAGACAAAGGAACGGGCAATTGGAAATCTCACAACATAAGAATGAATTTACTATTTTTTATAATCAGAAAGTAGGTCCGTGTGTCTTGATTGCAATAAAGTATATTGTCAACAAGTTGGTGGGGGCCACATCACACAGTGCACTGTAGTAAATGCTATGGAGATGGGGTTTAGTCTAAGAGAATGAACGCAATACTAAGTGGTATTTCCTTATTTTTTCAAAGGAGATTGTTGCTATTGTGGATAAAATGCATTTTGATGGGGCAAGTGAAACAACCAAAAAAAAAAAAAATCAGAAGCTTCAATCATAGATCCTGATAAATCAATTTCTAAAGTTAAAATCATTGACATAAATAGACAATTAAAAGATGAGGTAGTTTGGTGGTTCGTAAGTGTGATATATGACTTTTAATGCTCATGTATGAGATGTGCCTCCCTCAAAGCTTAGGACTTCAGCACATGGCATAACTTAAAAAAAAAAAAGAAAGAAAGAAAGAAAGAAACAAACAAACCCAAAATATATGAATGTAGAAAACAACTTTTATAAACAGGTCGATAGCAAATACATAATATGCAGAGTTTAAAGGCATTTTAAAAACCAGTGGATTCTTCAGTGAGCAAAATAAGTAATTTATAGGAAAATAAACAAAATTTATAGGTGGGCTTCTTTTCATTTTATAGAGATACAGAGAGAATAATTGGGATATTTTTCGACATGTGATTGTAGGAAGACATCCTTGTGGAGGAGATAATTCCACTGAAAACTGAACAATTATAAAAAGCCATTAACAAAGTGCTTTCTGCAATATTTAACAGATACAGCTAGCTAGATGCCAAGGAAGAGTCAGAAAACAACAATATGAATAGAGGCAAAAATGTCAGAATTTCACTGTAGTCTGAATTATGGAACCCCAAAAAAGAAACTTTAATTCTTGTCTGGACACCATGAAATTGATGTCATTTATCAACTACAGTTGTTATGAAGAGGGCTCTTAACATAATTGCCGTTATTTTTGCAATAATGTGATGAACTACCAAAACAAGCTGAAATTCAGCAATGTTCATTCTCTTGGACTATAAGTATTTGTTTCTGTCTTGCTGTATATTATATATATAATCTATTTAAAAGTTCATTTAATTTTTTTTAGATTCTCATGTCTTGTTTACTTACCATATATTTAAATAAAAATACATATTTTTATGAAGATGTCCCATTGGAAAATAAATTAACTATAACCAACTTCCGTAAATGCTTTATTTTCTCTCCAAATGTATAAAGAACCTCTGAAAGAGTCCCATTTTTACATTTTGAAGTCTTTTGCCTTCTATTTATTGTTTTGTTGGGATTCAGTGGAGGATATTTGGTGGAGAATTGATTCTGAAACTTTCCAAAATATGGATAATATTTTGCTCATTTTCCATTGTGGGTTATCATAGAGAAAAGTTTCCATTTTAATAATCTATTTACAGGTCTGGCAATAGCTATTTTCTTTTTCTTTTTTTTTTATTTTAGGTTTTATTTTAGGAACATGTGAAGTTTCTTGTATAGGTAAACTATGTCATGTGGGTTTGTCGTACAGTTTACTTTATCACCTAAGTGTTAAGCAAGCTCAGTGCCCAATAGTTATATTTTCTGCTCCTCTCCCTCATCCCACTCTCCACCATGAGGTAGACCCCAGTGTCTGTTATTTCCTTCTTTCTGTTAACGAGTTCTCATCATTAAGCTCCCACTTGTAAGTGAGAACATGTGGTATGTGTTTTTCTGTTCCTGTGTTAGTTGGCAAAGGATAAGGGCCTCCAGCTCCATATTTGTTTCCCTCTCCAGCATGTTATTTTTTTTTTAATTTTTAGTAATATCCATTCTGACTGGTATGAGATGGTATCTCATTGTGGTTCTGACTTCCATTTCTGTAATGGTCAATGATATTGAGCTTTTTAATTTTTTTCATGTGCTCCTTGGCCACAAGTACGTTTTGTTTTGAAAAGTGTTTGTTCACATCCTTTATCCACTTTTCAAGGTGGTTGTTTGCTATTCTCTTCTAAATTTGTTCAATTTTCTTATAAATTCCATGACCTAGCCACTGTACCTTTTTTATTTTTAAAACATACAATAAATTAAGAACCAATAGCACAGTTGATGGGTCTGTCTGTGACACTTGCCATCTTTCCTCTCTTCATAGCTATAAGAAAATATTTTGGAAGAAGAGTTTCTGATAAACACCACTTAGAGAAGCTCTGAGCATCCATTATTATAAATGGTTGACTAAAATTTGGGGTAAAGCATCCTATTAAAAATGAAGTTAAGAACTTTATGTAGAATTTTAAAATGTGTCCCTCACAGAGTAAGACTCTGTCTCAAAAAAAAATTGTCCCCCAAATCCTGTTGTATGTCAACCTATTATAAAATACATTGTAAATATGATAACTCAGCAGAAGAACGTCATTCTAAAGTTCATTAAGAATTTAATGTTAAGTGTATCAGTGACACACAAATCATGAGGCAAGATGGTTTAAATATGTTACAAATAATATTAAATAATCACACCCTCTGAGTTTAAATTCTTTTTCACCCTATGTGTACTGCCACTCAACACTTGACTTCAGGGTCATAATCCTTAGTGAACCCATCTAACATCCACCTAAAATAAAGGTCAAGAGCCACTCTTCTATGCTTCACAAATAGCCTCAGGGCTTCATGAATAAACAGAGATAGGCTAGCTCCCTTTTGCTCTATAGCCTTAAGTAGTTCTGACCACAGCCAGAAAGAAATAGCTGCATGCAGCCTGATCTTTATTTAACATCTTGACCTTTGGCAAGGTATTTCTAAAATATGTTACTAATATGTACTTCTTGGTTGTTTTACTAATATTTGAAAGAACTGAAGTTACTATTATTCATTTTTCATTTGAAACTACAGAAGCAATAACAACAAAGTTCCAATATAAAATCCATTATTAAATAGCTTTCAACATAATAGATTATTTACTACAATTGGCAAAATCCAGTTATTAATAGTTTCCTACTAGAATGACATTTTTTTTTCTTTTTGCCACATTTTAGGTTAACCCTATTTGTTTTAATCTCAATTTTATTGTGCATTTCCCTAAGTACTAAAAATACCAGTAGTGTCAGCAGCAATTTGCTACTTAACAAAGCTCCAAGTAACACTGTAGTATGCTACTTGCTACTAGTGCTATATTTTATCCAGAGGAGATTAAGAGGAGGTGCTAAAATCCAATTATGAAGTGGTAGAATTTCAGCACTTAATTCCCAAGTGTTACTATCAACATCAATTGACTATCCGTGTGTTTTCATAACTGTCTGCCAGGCACTGAAGCTATGATAGAGCATCTTTCATGTGACTTCATGGGCTCGATTAGCTCCAAATGATTGTGCATAAAATTGCCACTCATTAAGTAAAGGTGTTAACTTTAGCTGTAAGATTTCCCTGTTTTAAAATTAGCATAATTTTCTCACCTATTGTGTGCACTTCCTACACCTAAAAAGTAATCTGTAGTTGCACTTTATCAGTCTGCTGAATAGTGTCAGCAAGATTATATATATATCATATTTTTTGGCTCCTCTCTGTAACACATTTAATATTTTTAAAAATATTAAGTCAAAGCACTGAAGCTAGCTGGGAATTCCTATACTCACCCAGAGTTGGCTAAATGTTCCATTTCTATAAAAATTATTCTAACTTTTAACACATTTTCCCAATATGAATCTTCTATGATCTCAAGTGATGACATTATCATGCCATCTTAAGTAAAACAGTGACTGTATGACATAAACTGCCCAATTTCCCAACCCTATATCTGAAAATGTTCCTAAAATAATATGTATTATTACCTGTTTCCTGATGTTGTCAGATGAAGAACAATACTTTCTTCCCTACCAAGGCTAACACAACATCCTTGTATACTCACAGTGCTATTTGTTTTGCATTCTCAGGAAAAGTTATCTAATAGTTACTGTCTATTGAAAGGAGCTGGGCACATTCCTCAGCCCCGGGCTCAAAACTCCCTGAGCCTAGTACAAACACATCCCATCCTCCCATCCCACCACATACCACCATATATCTCTCCAACTCCCTGAGCCCAGTACAAACACCACCTGGAAAGTCTCCGATAAGGGGACAGCCATTCAAGGTTACTGAAAGCGCGGGAGCCAAAAGAATTTCTTTGTTCCCCTGCAACTTTCGGGCTATAAAAAGCAAACGCTTGCATTGTTCGGGGCCCTCTTGTATACTGTGGAATGGAGGGACCAAGTTCGAACTTGTAGTAAAGATCCTTGCTGCTTGGCTTTGACACTGGACTCTGGTGGTCTTCTTTGGAGAACAAACGGTCTGGGCATTACACTATCATGAACAATTTTCTCTCCAGTGAATCCTTCTAATTCATCTATAATTCTGTGGGCAATTTTCCTTCTAAATTAATAATAGTTTTTGGAAATTTTTTGTAGTATTAAACAAACGGTCTGGGCATTACATCTGGGGGCCCGTCCGGGATTCCCCAAGCCCACCAGACCCCTGGTCAACGGATCTGCTAGGATCGATCTACTGATAGGTGAGCTGGCTCGTCTCTGTTTGTCTGTCTGTGTCTGTATGTCTGTTCTG
>NW_012107552.1:173464-174823 GCF_000951045.1 Mandrillus leucophaeus
CTTACAGGCCCCAGAGTTCAGGACAGGTAGAGAGAATGAATTGGACCTTAAAAGAGACCTTAACTAAATTAACTATGGAGACTGGCGCTAATTGGGTGGTCCTTCTCCCCTATTCTCTGTTCCAGGCCCGTAATACTCTTTACAGACTGGGCCTTACCCCTTATGAAATTATGTATGGCAGACCCCCACCCTTAGTTCCCAGCCTAAAAGATGATCTGCTCAAGTCTGAAACAGAAAATGTCTCTGAACTCTTATTTTCCATACAAGCCTTGCAGAAAATTCATCAAGAAATCTGGCCCAAGCTGAAGGAACTATATGAGACCGGTCCCCCGCTGACACCCCATCCATACCAGCTGAGAGACTGGGTCCTGGTCAAGCGACACCGACAAGAGACCCTAGAACCCAGGTGGAAGGGACCACTCCAGGTACTCCTAACCATACCCACCGCCCTAAAGGTAGAAGGCATCACGTCGTGGATCCACTACACCCACGTCAAGCCGGTGGACCCAACCTCTGACCTCCTGGGACCAATCACGGCGGCGGCTGAAGCACCAGACACGTAGACTGTGGACAGAGCTAAAAACAACCCCAGTCAGGAGAAGTTTCCCTACTGTTTCTCAGAAACCAATTCCAGCCTCTGTAGCATCACTGCAACGCCCCCTAATATCACCTTAAGGGCTCCATCAGGCATATTCTTCTGGTGTAATGGAACCGTATCTAAAAATCTACCTAGTCCCTCTGTTAACAACCTACTGTGTCTCCCTGTCACATTAGTTCCCCGGTTGACTCTACTAACTGCTGGCGAGTTCCTAGGGTATACCGGTAACTGGACTAGTGCTGTTATTCACCCAGACCATAGACCAAGACCTGCATGAGCCATATTCCTCCCCCGCATTGCAGGAATCTCCCTCACCGCATCCTTCATTGCGGCCGGACTGGCAGGGGGAACCCTAGGTCACACCCTCATAGAAAGTAACAAGTTGTACCAACAATTTGCCATTGCTATGGAGGAGTCGGCTGAGTCTCTTGCCCCCCTTCAGTGGCAGCTCACGTCCCTAGCTCAGGTAACCTTGCAGAACCGGAGGGCCCTAGACCTACTCACTGCAAAAAAAGGTGGTACATGTATATTTCTAAAAGAAGACTGTTGTTTCTACATAAATGAATCAGGGCTTGTAGAGGACTGGGTCCAACAGTTACGCAAGTTAAGCGCAGAAGTAAAAACATGGCAGTTTGCTTCAGCTGCAGACCAATGGTGGAATTCCTCTATGTTTTCTCTGTTAGCCCCCTTCCTTGGACCCCTGCTAAGTCTACTATTTCTGCTTACCGTGGGACCTTGTGTTGTTAACAGAATTTTACAAT
>NW_012107552.1:175858-176915 GCF_000951045.1 Mandrillus leucophaeus
TCCGACCCCAGTCCCCGGGCTCCCGGCTTCTGGCGTGCGCTTGCGATCTGAACTGCCCCGGTTCCCGGGCTGCTGAAGTGCGCCTGCGACTAGCTATCATTAGTAAGTCAGAACAGATTTCCTTTACAGGGATTCTAACCCACATTCCTTTACAGGAAGAGACACAGAAAGTGAAAATGAGTGAGAGAGAGACCATAAGAGACAGGAGAGGGAGAAAGTGGGAAGGGAAATTGGAAAGAGAAAGGGGAGGAAACGGCAGACGTGGAGAGTCAGAGAGAGAGACAGAAAGAGAAAGAGACTGAGTGTAAAGGAGAGAGGACACAGGATGACAGATAGAGGGAGAGAGCAGGCGGACAGGAGGTGGCCGCCACACCCGGACCCGCCCCCTGGGCTGAGTCACGGGAGGGAGCAGGCGGAGGGGAGACGGCCGGCACTCACGAGCCCGCTAAAAGAGAAAGTAACTTTGAAAGGCTGGCAGGGCAAACGCGAGGGCGCACTTCACGGACTAGCCCCCCCCCCGCCGCCTGACTCCATGGTGGCTTTACCCCTTCGGGAAATAGGACCCCCAGATGACACAGGAATCCCCAAGCTCCAGTACTGGCCATTCTCCAGCAGTAATCTGTATAACTGGAAGACTCAGAGTGCTCGGTTTTCAGACAACCCCAAAGATTTACTGGCTTTACTAGATAGTGTCATGTTCACCACCAGCCTACTTGGGATGACTGTCAGCAGCTCCTCCGAATCTTGTTTACCACGGAAGAGGAAAAAAAGAATACAGGTAGAAGCTAGAAAGCTGGTCCCGGGGGACAACGGTCAACCGACTGCCAACCCTGACCTCATAAACGTGACCTTTCCTCTGACCAGGCCGGCGTGGGACTACAACACGGCAGAAGGTAGGGGACGGCTACACCTTTATCGCCAGATTCTAATGGCAGGTCTCCGGGCAGCTGCTCACAAGCCCTCTAATTTGGCCAAAGTATATTCTATTCTACAGGGAAAGACAGAGAGCCCAGCTACCTACTTAGAGAGATTAATGGAAGCTTTTAGACAGTACACC
>NW_012107552.1:183705-189291 GCF_000951045.1 Mandrillus leucophaeus
TTCGGGGCCCTCTTGTATACTGTGGAATGGAGGGACCAAGTTCGAACTTGTAGTAAAGATCCTTGCTGCTTGGCTTTGACACTGGACTCTGGTGGTCTTCTTTGGGGAACAAACGGTCTGGGCATTACACTATCATGAACAAATTTCTCTCCAGTGAATCCTTCTAATTCATCTATAATTCCGTGGGCAATTTTCCTTCTAAATTAATAATAGTTTTTGGAAATTTTTTGTAGTATTAAACAGCTACCCTCTATTTTATTAATAATAATAAAATAGTGACAAAAATTATAGTGACCACGAAGTAATCATCCTAGACCTGTATTCCTTCTCTCGTTTTATTATTACATTTTAGATAGTCATATTTCCTCCAAAATTGCACTTGCTACCAGTGTTTCTTAATTGTTAAAAATTTATTTTTGCTGTGCTGCAGTGGATTCGACCCAGTCCCAACTCTCAGCAGCTTTGTTTACACTGTGAGGGGAAAACTGCCTACTCAAACCTAAGTAATGGTGGATGCACCTCCCCATACCAAGCTCCAGTGTCCCAGGTAGACTTCACACTGCTGTGATGGCAGCAAGAATTTCAAGCCAGTGGATCTTAGCTTGTTGGGCTACATAGGGTTGGGATCCACTGAGCTAGACCACTTGGCTCCCTGACTTCAGGCCCTTTCCAGGGGAGTGAATGGTTCTGTATCACTGACATTCCAAGTGCCACTGGGGTATGGAAAAAACAAACAAACAAACAAACAAAAACCAAAAACTCCCACAGCTTTGTCAGTGTCTGCGAAATGGTTGCCCAGTTTTGTGCTTGAAACCCAGAGCCCTGGTTGTGTAGGCACCCAAAGGAATCTCCTCATCTGCGAGTTGCAAAGACTGTGAGAAAAGAGTAGCATCTGGGCCAGAATGCATGATACTTATGGCACAGTCCCTCACAGTTTCCCTTGACTAGCGGAGGGAAGTCCCTGATCCTTTTGGCTTCCAGGATGAGATGACACCCCATCCTGCTTCAGCTCGCCTTCCCTGAGCTGCACCCACTGTCTAACCAGTCCCAATGAGATGAGCAGGGTGCCTCAGTTGGAAATCCAGAAATCACCCACCTTCTGCAGTGATCTTACCGAGAGCTGCAGACCAGAGCTCTTCCTATTCGGCTGTCTTGCCAGTCAGTTGCTGTAGCCAAGCAACCTCTCTAGATTCCTCCTTTTAGGACAGGGAATGTCTGAAAGAAAGGCAGCAACCCCAGGCAGAGGCTTATAGATAAAACTCATCTCCCTGGGACAGAGCACCTGGGAGAAGGAGTGGCTGTGTGTGCAGCTTCAGCAGACTTAAACGTTTCTGCCTGACAGCTCTGAGAGCAGCAGATCTCCCAGGACAGCATTCGAGCTCTGCTAAGGGAGAGTCTGCCTCCTCAAGTGGATCACTGACCCCTGTGCCTCCTGACTGGGGGGACACTCCGCAGCAGGAATTGACAAACTTCTCATACAGCAGAGATCTGGCTAGCTTCTGCAAGTGACCCCCTGGGATGAAGCTTCCAGAGGAAGAGACAAGCAGCAATCATTACTGTTCTGCAGCCTCCACTGGTGATACCCAGGCAAAGAGGATCTGGAGTGGATCTCCAGCAAACTCCTGCAGACATTCAGCAGAAGGGCCTAACTGTTAGAAGGAAAACTAACAAACAGAAACCAATAGCATCAGCATCAACAAAAAGGAAATCCACACAAAAATCCCATTCGAAAGTCACCAGCATCAAAGACCAAAGGTAGATAAATCCACAAAGATTACAAAAAAAGTACAAAAAGGTCCAGAACTCCAAAAACCGGAATACCTCTTCTCCTCCAAAGGATCACAACTCCTCACCAGCAAGGGAACAAACTGGACAGAGAATGAGTTTGACAAATAGACAGAGTAGGCTTCAGAAAGTGAGTAATAACAAACTCCTCCAAGCTAATGAAGCATGTTCTAACCCAATGCAAGGAAACTAAGAATGCTGAAAAAATGGTGAGAGGAATTGCCATCTAGAATAATCAGTTTAGAGAGGAACATAATGACCTGATGGAGCTGAAAAACACAGCACAAGAACTTTGTGAAGCATACACAAGTATCAGTAGCCAAATTGATCAAGTGATAGAAAGGATATCAGAGATTGAAGATCAACTTAATAAAGTAAAGCATCAAGACAAGATTAGAGAGAAAAGGAATGAAAAGGAATGAACAAAACCTCTAAGAAATATGGGACTATGTGAAAAGACCAAACCTACATTTAATTGGTGTATCTGAAAGTGAAAGGGAGAATAGAAGCAAGTTGGAAAACACTCTTCAGGATATTATCCAGGAGAACATCCCAACCTAGAAAGACAGGCCAACATTCAAATTCAGGAAATACAGAGAACACCACAAAGATACCCCTTGAGAAAAGCAAGCTCAAGACACATAATCATCAGATTCACTAAGGTTGAAATGACAGAAAAATATTAAGGGCAGCCAGAGAGAAAGGTTAGCTTACCCACAAAGGGAAGCGCATCAGACTAAAAACGATGTCTCTGCAGAAACCCTACAAACCAGAAGTGAGTGGGGAGTCAATATTCACCATTTTTAAAGAAAAGAACTTTCAACCCAGAATCTCATATCCAGCCAAACTAAGCTTCATAAGTGAAGGAGAAATAAAATCCTTTACAGAAAAGCAAATGGTGAAACATTTTGTCACCACCAGGCATGCCTTACAAGAGCTCCTGAAGGAAGCACTAAATTTGGAAAGGAGTAACTCGCACCAGCCACTGCAAAGACATACCAAATTGTAAAGACCATTGACACTATCAAGAAACTGCATCAACTAATGCGCAAAATAATCAGTTAGCATCACAAGGATAGGATCAAATTCACACATAGTGATATTAACCTTAAAGGTAAATGGGTTATGCCCTTTTACATTTAAATGTAAATGTCCCAATTAAAAGACACAGACAGGCAAATTGGATAAAGAGTCAAGACTCATTGGTGTGCTGTATTCAGGAGACATATCTCATGTGCAAAGACATACACAGGCTGGAAATGAAGGGACAGAGAAATGTTTACCAAGCAAATGGAAAGCACACACACACACAAAAACAAAACAAAACAAAACAAAACAAAACAAAAAAAACAGAAGTTGCAATCCTAGTCTCTGATAAAACACACTTTAAACCAACAAAGATAAAAAATGGCAAAGAAGGACACTACATAATGGTAAAGGGATCAATGCAACGAGAAGAGTTCACTATCCTAAATATAAATGCACTGAATACAGGAGCACCCAGATTCATAAAGCAAGTTCCTAAAGGACTACAAAGAGACTTAGACTCCCACACAATAATAAAGGAAGTTCTTAACATCCCACTGTCAATATTAAACAGATCAATGAGACAGAAAATTAACAAGCATATTCAGGATTTGAACTCAGCTCCGGACAAAATCATAACAGTTTCTCAGACCACAGTGCAATCAAATTAGAACTCAGATTTTAAAAACTCACTCAAAACCACACAGCTACATGGTAACTGAACAACCTGCTCTGGAATAACTAGTGGGTAAATAACGAAATTAAGGCAGAAATAAAGGAGTTTTTTGAAACCAATCAGAACAAAGACACAACATACCAGAATCTCTGGGACACAGCTAAATCAGTGTGTACAGAAAAATTTATACCACTAAATAACCACAGAAAAAAAGACAGAAATATCTAAAATCATCACCCTAACATCACAATTAAAATAACGAATAAAATAACAAATTCAAAAGCTAGCAGAAGACAAGAAATAACTAAGATCAGAGCAGAATTGAAAGAGATAGAGATACAAAAAACCCAAACCCTTCAAAAATCAATGATTCCAGGAGCTAGTTTTTTGAAAACATTAACAAAATAGATAAACTACTAGCTAGACTAATAAAGAAGAAAAGAGAGAAGAATCAAATGACAAAATATAAAACGATAAAGGGGATATCACAATTGATTCCACAGACATACAAACTACCATCAGAGAATACTACAAACATCTCTACACAAATAAACTAGAAAATCTAGAAGAAATGAATAAATTCCTGGACACAAACACCCTCCAAGACTAAACAAGGAAGAAGTCAAATCCCTGAATAGACCAATAACAAGTTCTGAAATTGAGGCAGTAATTAATAGCCTACAAACCAAAAAAGCTCAGAACCAGAGGACTCACACCCAAATTCTACCAGAGGTACAAAAAGGAGCTGACACCATTACTTCTGAAACTATCCCAACAATAGAAAAAGAGGGACTCCTCTCTATCTCATTTTCTAAGGCCAGCATCATCATGATACCCAAAGATGGCAGAGACAAAGCAAAAAAAAAAGAAAATTTCAGACCAATATCCCTGATGAACGTTGACATGAAAATACTCGTTAAAATATAGGCAAACCAAATCCAGCAGCACATCCAAAAGCTCCATGATCAAGTTGGCTTCATACCTGGGATGCAAGGCTGGTTCAGCATATGCAAATCAATATACGTAATTTATCACATAAACAGAACCAATGACAAAACCACATGATTTTCTCAATAGAAGCAGAAAAGGCCTTCAATAAAATTCAACACCCCTTCATACAAAAATCCCTTAATAAGCTAGGTATTGATGGAACATATCTGAAAATAATAAGAGCTATTTATGATAAACCCACAGGCAGTATCATAATGATATGGCAGAAGCTAGAAGCATTCCCTTTGAAAACCAAAACAGACAAGGATATCCTCTCTCACTGCTCCTATTAGACATAGTATCAGAAGTTCTGGCCAGGGCAATCAGGCAAGAGAAAAAAATAAGCATATTCAAATATGAAGAGAAGAAGTCAAATTGTCTCTGTTTGCAGTTGTCATGATTGTATGTTCAGAAAACCCAATCGTCTCAGCCCAAAATCTCCTTAAGCTGATAAGCAACTTCAGCAAAGTCTCAGGATACAAAATCAATGTGCAAAACTCCAAGCATTGCTATACACCAATGATAGACAAAAGGGTGATCTCAATCATGAATGAACTCCCATTCACAATTGCTACACAGAGAATAAAATATCTAGGAATACAACCTACAAGAGATGTGAAGGACCTCTTCAAGGAGAACTACAAACCACTGCTCAAAGAAATAAGTGAGGGCACAAACAAATGGAAAAATATTCCATACTCATGGATAGGAAGCATTAATATTGTGAAAATGACCATACTGCCCAAAGTGATGTATAGATTCAATACTGTCCTCATCAATCTACCACTGACTTTTTTCACAGAATTAGAAAAAACTACTTTACATTTCACATGGATCCAAAAAGAAGCCCATATTTCTAAGACAATCTGAATGAAAACTGACAAAGCTGTAGGCATCACCCTACCTGGCTTCAAACTATATTACAAGGCTACAGTAACCAAAACAGCATGGTACCGGTACTAAAACAGATATATAGACCAATGGAACAAAACAGAAACCTCAGAAATAACACCACACATCTACAAACATCTGATCTTTGACAAACCTGACAAAAACAAGTAATGGGTAAAGGATTCCCTATTTAATAAATGGTGTTGGGAAAACTGGCT
>NW_012107552.1:189566-201770 GCF_000951045.1 Mandrillus leucophaeus
GGGGACTGGCAACTTACAGAATGGGAGAAAATTTTTGCAATCTATCCATGTGACAAAGGGCTAATATCCAGAATCTACAAGGAACTTAAACAATTTTACAAGAACAAAGCAAACAATCCCATCACAAAGTGGGCAAAGGATCAACAGACACTTCTCAAAAGAGACATTTATGTGGCCAACAATAACCTTAAAAAGGCTCATCATCATTGATCATTAGAGAAATGCAAATCAAAACCACATTCAGATACCATCTCGCACCAGTTAGAATGGCAATCATTAACAAGTCAGGAAACAACAAATGCTGGAGAGCATGTGGAGAAATAGAAACATTTTCACACTGTTGGCAGGAGTGTAAATTAGTTCAACCATTGTGGAAGACAGTGTGGTAATTTCTCAATCATCTAGAACCAGAAATCCCATTTGACCCAGCAATCCCATTACTGGGTATATACCCCCCAAATTATAAATCATTCTACTATAAAGACACATGCACACACATGTTTATTGCAGCACTATTCACAATGGGAAAGACTTGGAACCAATCTCAATGCCCATCAATGTTATACTGGATAAAGAAAATGTGGCACATATAAGCCATGGAATACTATGCAGCCATACAAAAGGATGAGTTCGTGTCCTTTGCAGGGACATGGATGAAGCTGGAAACCATCATTCTCAGCAAACTAATACAGGAACAGAAAACCAAACACCATATGTTCTCACTCATAAGTGGAAGTTGGACAATGAGAACACATGAGCACAGGGAGGGAACATCACACACCAGGGCCTGTCAGGTGGGGTGAGGTGGCTAGGGGAGGGGTAACATTAGGAGAAATACCTAATGTAGATGACAAGTTGATGGATGCAGCAAACCACCATGGCACATGTATACCTATGTAACAAACCTGCAGGTTCTGCACATGTATCCCAGAACTTAAAGTATTAAAAAACATATATATATATTTGGGAGGAATGCTTTAAAGTGACATTTTTTAAGTGGGTAAAAAGAAAAGGGACTGAAAGTCAGAAACTCAAATCTCAAATCAATATTATAAAGCTAGAGAAAGATTCCAATGCAAATTTCTTTGTTTTCAGCACATTAACTATGATTTTGATAAGTCAGAATTTCTTTTAATTTTTGAGATTTTATAACCAGAAAAAATTAGTAAATAAGAAAATTGCTGAAAAAATATTTTATTCTATATGAGGGTTAATAATAAATGAAGCTTAACTTTTGACTTTGAATTATCTATGTCACAATTACCCATAGTCAAACTGCATCAGGGGACCGTAGCTGGATTTGAACCTAAGAAAGTAACTGGAGGTTAAGAATATCACTTTATGTCTTCCTATTCTGTTTTCCAATATGACTGAGAAATTGGATTATCTTCTTATTGTGAAATTTAATTTACCTTCAGACATCTTTCATGTAAGCAGTGATAGAAGTTCACTAAATTTACAAGAAAGACTGCCTGCTTGTTAAAAATGAAAAAGAAAAAGTTTTGCTCATGTGAAATAATTTCTACATGAACAATGAAACTTACTCTGTCAAAAACTGCCTGACAGGAATACAAAAGAAGAAAGATACAGCCTATAACCACCTCTAATTACCTAAAGGTACAGATATTTTCCAAAAAGAGCAGGTTTAAATTACACACAGGGCTTAGTATGATTCTCAAAAAACCTGTTTTTCTTTTAAATTACACACTAAGAAATGCACCTCATGTAAAGATCAAAGACTTTCGCATGCTATAATAAAATTCTGGTTCCAGGTGCAACAATCCAGCTGTTTTTTCTTCATGTTTAAGTAGTCTTAGACCTCAAATGACACATTAGAAAGTTTTAATGAACAGTTCAGAGAGTTGGAACAAGATGGCAGAAATGGAAGACTTCATGGATTGTCCCCCAACAAGAACATTAAATTAACCACTATCTACACAGAAGAAAACAACTATTTAATAATCAATAATCTGGTGAAGACTCATAGTACCTGGTTTTAACTTCATATCCCTGAAAGAGGCATTGAAGAGAAAGAAAACACATTCATGAAATGAGATGTCATTCCTCACCCACCCCCAGCAACAGCAAAGTGCTGTGGTGGTCATCACTGAATGCTGTAGGGGAGAGAACACAGAAATTGTCAGAACCTAAACTCAGTGCTGAAAAACAGACCAATGACTGATGCTTGCCCACAGAGGGAGCATTTAAACTAGGACTACCCAGAGCGGAATTGTGGATCACAGCGAGTGGAACTGGAGTTCCCACAAACCTAGCCCTCAGGGGCTACAGTGCTCTTTGTCTCTAAGTAAACATGAAAGGCAGATATTTTTATCTAAGTAAACACAAAAGGCAGTCTAGACCATAGGATCAGCAACTTTTAGGCAAGTCTTGGTGCTGAACTAGGCCCAGACACAGTGCATTGTGAGGACACATGGCATACTGAGACAGCAGTCAGGACAGCTAAGGAAGTAGTGGCATCCCCACTTCTTCTAACCCCAGATCGAACAGCTCCTGCCTGCAAAGGAGACTTTTTCCTTCTACTTGAAGAGAGGAGAGAGAAGATTGAGAAGGACATTGTCTTACACCTTGGATACCAGCTCAACCATGAGAAGATAGGTCACTGGTCAGAGTTTTGAGCCCCTGCCTTGCAGGTCTTAGCACCCAGATGACATTTTTAGACAAACCATAGGCAAGATGAGAACTTGCTGCTTTAAAGAAAAAAGCCTGTTTCTGACAACATTTGTCATCTGCTAACTGAAGAACCTTTGGGGTTTGAATAACCAGCAACAATATCAAGGTATTATGTGGAGTGCCTTGGGTGAGATTCTGAGACTTGCTGGCTTCAGGGGAGAGTCAGCACATTACCAGCTGCAGTAGTAATGGGCAAAACTCCTTCTATTTGAGAAGAGTAGAAGAATAGTAAAGTGGACTTGGTCTTGAACTCTAGGTACCATCACAGCCACAGGGGTTTACAGCACCTAGCAGGCTCTTGGCATTCTTAATTCCAGTACTTGACTTTTGGATGGCATACCTTGACTGGTGCTGGGCCAGAGGGAAGCTCACTGCCCTGAAAGGTGAGTCCCAGGACAGGCAGCATTCAACAGAAGCTAACTTAAGAGATCTTTGACTTTAAGGGAACATCACCTATAGTTTGGCAGTATTCCTTATGGCCTGGGGTGGCAGTGGCTAAGAGGTAAGCCTCCTCTGCCTTTAGAAAGAAAAGGAAAGACTGGGAAGGATTGCATGTTGTGGTTAGAGTGCCAGCCCTTCAGCAGTACAACAGACCACCAGGCAGACTTCTAAGGTTTTTATCTGTAGCTCTTGACTGATAGGCAGCAACTCTGGACCCCTCTGGGGCCTAGGGGACCTGGCACCCTGACAGGAATAACAAAGATCTGACTTTTATTTAGCACTGATTAATTATAGAGCCCCAGGGCCTTGAGCAAACATAGGCAGCAGCCAGGTAGTGGTTACAACAGACCTTGGGTGAGATCAAGTGCTGTGCTGGCTTCAGGTCTGACCCAGTGCACTCAAAGTGATGGTGGCCACAAGGACATGTATGTCACTCCACCCCAAGCTTTAGGTGGGTCAGAACAGAGAGAGAAAACTCTGTTTAGTAGAAAGTAAGGGAAGAGAACACGAGTCTCTACCTGGAAATTCAGAGAATTTTCCCAGAACTTGTCCAAACCAACAGAGCAGTATCTCTGTAAGTCTGCAAGAACTACAACATTACTTCCCTTGGGATGCACCATAAATGAGATATAGCTGGGATTATATCACCCAAGCCTTTTCACATATCTAGAAACTTCCCAAGAAAGATGGCTGCAAAATAAGTTCTACAGTCAAGACTACAATAAATACCTAACTCTTCAATGCCCAGATACTGAAGAACATCTACTAGCATCAACACCATTCAGGAAAATATGACTACACCAAATGAACTAAATAACAGATGAGAGACCAATCCTGAGGAAACAGAGATATGTGACCTTTAAGACAGATAATTCAAAAGAGCTGTGTTGAGGAAACTCAAAGAAATTCAAGATAACACAGAAAATGAACTCAGCATTCCATCAGATAAATTTGACAAAGAGATTGAAGAAATTAAAAAGAAATAATCAGAAATTTTGGAGCTAAAAAATGTAATTGGCATACAGAAGAATCCATCAGAGTCCCTTAATAACAGAATTGATTAAGTGGGAAAAAAAATTGGGAGGCTGAAGACAGGATATTTGAAAATACATAGTTGGAGGAGACAAAAAAAAAAAGAAGAAAAGAAGAAAAAGAGGTGAGAACACCTACAACATCTAGAAGATGGCCTCAAAGACAAACAAATAAACAAACAAATTAGGAAATATTGGCCTTAAAGAGAGGTAGAGAAAGAGTTAAGGGTAGAAATATTATTCAAAGGGATAATAACAGAAAATTTCAGAAACTTGGAGAAAGATATCAATAGTCAAATAGAAGGTAATAGAATACCAAGCAGATTTAACCCAAAGAAGACTACTTCAAGGGACTTAATAATCAAACTCCTAAAGGTGAAGGATAAAGAAGAGATTCTAAAATCAGCAAGACCTAAATAAGTAAATAAATAAATAAATAAATAAATAATAAAGTACACTGAAACTCCAATGACTCTGGCAGCAGACTTTTCCCTGAAAATCTTATAGGTCAGTAGAGAGTACCATGACATATTTAAAGTGTTAAAGGAAAAATACTTTTATCATAGAATAGTATATCTGCTGAAAGTATCCTTCGACCATGAATTAGAAATAAAGAAATTCACAGACAGACAAAAGCTGAGGGAATTCATTAACACCAGGCATGTCTTAAAAGAAATGCAAAAGGGAGTACTTTGAGTATTTCAATTCAGAAAAGGTCATTAATCAGTAAAAAGTAATCACCTGAAGGTTCTAAATTCACCGGTGATAGTAAGAATACAGAAAAACACAGAATCTTCTAACACTGTAATTGTGGTGTTTAAACTACTCCTATTCTAGGTAGAAACTCTAACTGATGATCCAATCAAAGCATAACTACAACTTTTCAAGACATAGTTAATACAATATGATACAGAAAGAAACAACAAAAACATTAAAAGTGGGAGGTGGGGCAGTTATATAATTAAGGTGAAGATTTTTTATTAGTTTTTTTTTTCTTGTATGTTTATATAAACAGAACTAAGGTGTTATTCGTTTAAAATAATGGATTATAAGATCATATTTGCAAGCCTCAAGGGAACCTCAAACTGAAAACAAACATAGAAGAAATGAGCAAATTCCTAGAAACATGTAACCTACCAAAATTAGATAATTATTAACAAGGTTTAATTTGTAATAATAATAATATTAAAAACTTACAGTACAAACAACAACAACAACAATACTCCAGGACCCAATGGCTTCATGGCTGAATTCTACCAAATATTCAAAGAAGAATTACTACCACCCCAATTCAATCTATTCTGAAAAATAGGGGAGGAGGAAATAGTCATTCTACCAGGCCAGTATAACCATGATACCAAAACCAGACAAAGATACATACAAAACAGGAAACTATAGGCTAATATCTCTAATGAATACTGATGTAAAAATTCTCATTGAAATACCAGCAATCTGGATTGAACAATACATTAAAAAAGATCACTCCATCATGACAAAGTGGAATTTATCCCTGGGATACAAGGATGGTTCCACATGAGCAAATCAATCAATGGGATACATCATATCAACAGAATGAAAAATGATAACCATATGATCATTTCAATTGATGCTGAAAAAACATTTGACCCACAGATAATATCATACTGAATAGGGAAAAAAGTGAAAGCATTTTATCTAAGATCTGGAACATGATAAGGAAGCCAACTGTCACCACTATCATTCAACATAGTACTGGAAGTTCTAGCTAGAGCAATCACACAAGAGAAAGATATAAAAGACAACCAAATTGGAATGAAAGTAGTCAATTTATCCTTGTTTCCAGATAGCATGATATTTGGACAAATTTAAAGATACTGTGAATGAAACTATTAGCATTGATAAAAAAATTTAGTAAAGTTTTAGGATATAAAGTCAGCATATAAAAATCAGTAGTATTTCTATATTCCAACAGAGAACAATGCAAACAAAAAATAAAAAACATAATCCAATTTACAAAAGCCATATATAAAATTAAATACCTAGAAAATAACTTAACCAAATAAAAGATCTCTAAAATAAAAACTATGAATCATTGATCAAAAAATTTGAAAAGAACACCAAAAAATTAAAAGATATTTCATTTTAATATATTGGAATTATCAATATTGTCAAATGTCCATATATACCCAAAGCAAACTACAGATTCCATACAATCACCATTAAAATACAAACATTCTTTACAGAAATAGAAAAAACAATCCTAAAATTTATGTAGTACTAAAAAAGACCCAGAATAGCCAAAGCTATCCTGAGCAAAAAGACCAAAACTGGAGGAATCACATTACCTGACTTCAAATTGAGTTGTACTAAGAGCTATAGTAAACAAAACAGCATGGTACTGGGATAAAAACAGACATACTTATCAATGGAACAGAATAGAGAACCAAGAAACGCATTCACACACTGACAGTAAATCCATTTTTGAAAAAATTGCCAAGAACATATACTGTGGAAAGGACAGTCTCTCATATACATTGCACTAGAAAAATAGGACATCCATATGCAGAAGAATAAAACTAGATCCCTATCTCTCTATATATAGAAAGATCAAATCAAATTGAATTAAAGACAAATCAAACACCTCAAACTATACAATTTCTTCAAAAAAACTTTGAGGAAAGTCTGCATTACATTATTCTGGGCAAAGATCTCTACAAACACAAGGATCCAAAACAAAAATAGACAGATGGGACCACATTAAGTTAAAAAGCTTCTGCACAGAAAACAATACAATCAATTAACTAAAAAGACAAACCACAGAATGGGAGAATTTATTTGCAATCTGTTCATCTGGCAAGGGAATAATAACCAAAATATATAAGGCACTCAAATAATTCTATAGGAAAAAAATCTAATAATCCAATCAAAATATGGGCAAATGATTTTAATCAACATTTTTTCAAAAGAATACATAAAAATGGCAAACAGACATATAAAAACATACTCAATATTATTGAGCAATGTAAATCAAAACTACAATGGGATTATTATCATCCCACTCCAGTTAAAATGGCTTATATCTAAAATACAGGCAATAACAAAAGCTATCAAGGACGTGGAAAAAAAGGAACCCTTACATACTGTTAGTGGGAATGTAAATCAGTACAATCACCATGGAGAACAGTTTGGAGGTTCCTCAAAAAATTAAAAATTGAGCTACCATATGATCCAACATCCCAATTCTAGGTATATACCTCAAAGAAAGGAAATAATTATACCAAAAAGATATCTGCACTCCTGTGATTGCTGCCACACTGTTCACAAGGGCAAAGATTTGCAAGCAATTTACATGTCCATCAACAGATGAATGTGTAGAGAAAATGTGGTACATATTCACTGTGTACTGCTACTCAGCCATAAAAAGGAATGAAATGCAGTCATTTTAGAAACATGAATAGAACTGGAGATCATCATGTTAAGTGAAGTAAGCCAGTCACAGGAAGACAAATATCACATGTTCTCACTCATTTGTGGAATCTAATAACCAAAACAAACTCATAGATATAGACAGTAGAAGGACGATTTTTAGAAGCACAGACTGGTTGTGGGCTGGGGAGGAGTGGGAGATGGTTAATGGGTACAAAAAAACAGAAATAATGAATAAGATCAACTACTTGATAGCACAACAGGGTGACTATAGTCAATAATAATTGTACATTTAAAAATAACTTAAAGAGTGTAATTGGATTGTTTATAACTCAAAGGTAAAATGTTTGAGGAGATGGACACCCCATTGTCCATGATATGTTTATTTCACACTACATGCCTGTATCAAAACATCTCAAGTACCCTATTATTGGGAGAACCCACTCCTGATGTTTAGCATGAGTTCTTTTCTATTTCCCGAGTGTCTCGGATGGATTGAGAAATAAAGGGAAAGAGCACAAGAGAGAGAAATTTAAAGCTGGGTGTCCGAGGGAGACATCACATGTTGGTAGGATCTGTGATGTTCCCCGAGCCTTAAAACCAGCAAGTTTTTATTAGCAATTTTCAAAAGGGGAGTGAGTGCACAAATACGGTGTGGGTCACAGAGATCACATACTTTACAAGGTAATAAAATATCACAAAGCAAATGGAGGCAGGGCGAGATCACAGGACCACCAGATAAGGTGAAATTAAAATTGCTAATGAAGTTTCAGGCTCCCATTGTCATTGATAACATCTTATCAGGAAACAGAGTTTGAGAACAGGTAACCTGTCTGACCACAATTTATTAGGTGGGAATTTTCCCATCCTAATAAACCTGGGAGCACTATAGGAGACCAGGGCTTATTTCATCCCTTCAGCTTTGACCATAAAAGATGGGACGCCTTAAAAAGGGGCCGTCCATAGGCCTACCTTCAGGGCGTATTCTCTTTCTCAGGGATGTTCCTTGCTGAGAAAAATAATTCAGCAATATTTCTCCTGTTTGCTTATGAAAGAGGAGGAATATAGCTCTGTTCCGTCCTGCTCGCTGGCGTCCAGTTCTAAGTTACCTCTCTTGTTCCCTGAACATCGCTGTTATCCTGCTCTTTTTTTTTTTTTTTTTTTTTTTTTCCATTTGCATGGTACATCTTTCTTTATCCCTTTATTTTGAGCCTATGGGTCTCTTTTTTTTTTTTTTGAGATGCCCAGATTTCATATTCAAACACACATGCTCTATAAACAATTTGTGCAGTTGATACAATCACAAGGTCCTGAGGTGACATTCATCCTCCTCAGCTTACAAAGAAGATGACAGAATTAAGAGATTAAAGTAAAGACAGGCATAGGAAATCACAAGGATATTCATTGGGGAAGTGATAAGTGTCCATGAAATTTTCACAATTATGTTCAGAGATTTCAGTAAAGACAGGTGTAAGAAATTATAAAAGTATTAATTTGGGGAACTAATAAATGTCCATGAAATCTTCACAATTTATGTTCTTCTGCCGCAGCTTCAAGCTGGTCCCTCCATTTGGGGTCCCTGACTTCCTGCAACACCCCATAAATATATACACCAACTCTGTACCCACAAAAAAATAAAAATAAAGAAAATTAAACACACATAAAATTTATCAAGTAAATTTGTTGAAAAAATGAAAAAGAAACAAAGATTTATTTTATGGTTTAGCTCTGAATATAACAGACATAAAAATAATTGGCAATCATGCTGCTTAACCTAGAAAAGAATGAGCTGAGACACGTTTAACAAATATCACTCTATTTTCCCACTTCATTTTCTATTAACAAATCTTTAATAATAAAATAAATATTTTAATAAGTTACAAAAACTATACTACAACGTTAATCAAGACTGCATCTAAGAACACTGTAGGTGTACACATAGTAATATAAGTCTAGGCAATACATTGCATTTATGTTTTTGTTTATAATCTTTAATTATTTTCAATTCAAATGTTACATAATAGAACATATAATGTACAACTGGCCATGGCAATACTTCATATCTTTTAAATCCAAACTAAACCATGACTCATACTTTAACATCTCATAATAAGTACTATCATTCTTGCTTCATAATTTAGAAAATAATATAGCTGCCTGATAGTTTTTCTAATCTGCTATATAAAAAGGCATATCCAAAATTACTAAACACTTATTCTAAAACCTAAGGCTCTTAGCCAGTAATTTGCTGAAAAGTTTTATAGTTTGATGTTTCATGTAATTTTAACAGAAACCTTTGTTGAAACATGTATTTTGATAAATTATTTTGAGATGTGGAACATATTTTGCCAAACTAATTGAAACCCCTTACAAAAGTATTTACCAAAATATGTTTTTTTCTTAAGAAGTTTCATTATTGTCATTTTCAAACTGGATAACTAGAACTAGGAAAGGTGGTTGTATAATTCAGTCTGATTCTGAAAGCCTCAGAACCAAGAAGGTTGCTGCTGTATGTCTTGGAGTGTGAATGTCCAAAAGCTAAGAGCGCTGATATCTCAGTGTAGGAGAAGATATATGTCTCAGCTCAAGAAAAGAGAGAGAGAATTTTCTCTTAATCCACCTCTTTGTTCTATTTGATCTTCCCATGGATTGGATGATACCCCTCCCACATTGCAGAGGATGATTCTTCTTTACCCATATGCTGATCCAAATGCTAAACTCTTGTGTAAATATCCTCACAGAAACACTCAGGAATAATATTTTATCAGCTATCTAGCCCAGTCAAATTGAAACATAAAATTAACCATCGCATATATTTTTTGTTTGTTTATTTGTGTTCATTGGCAATAAGGAAAGGAAGTTAGTGATCAATTTACGTAATCCAAGTTGTGGTTATTTTTTTTAACTCAAAGCAATTTCTGAAATGTGTTTTGATATGCTTTTTTGTTTTGTTTTATTTTGTTTTGCTTTCTAATCATATCTCCTTGATATCCCATTCCTCACCATTTGCGTGGCATCCACAATGCTTATGTTCTCAACTTTGTGTAGCAAAGAGGAACTTCAGAAATTTGTGTAATCTTCGATAATTATTACCTGACTGAACTGAACTTTTATATTCCCTCCAAGCCCACAGACTGTAATAAGCTGTAGGCAGATAATATCTTAATTCCTGCTACAGGCCTCTGTCCAATTCTACAGTCAATGGCTCTTTCAAAGAAATAACAATCCGTGGCACAAATAATTGAGAAAAAAAAATTGAAGAACCCATTTTCATTCTAGAACTCTCAGTTTAGCTTCACTCATAATCCACATGTTCCTGCATCAGGCCTAGGGTTATAGCTACGAGCAGAAATAAATCTATCTCCATTTCTACCTCCCCCTATATGTGTATGTGTATGTGCATGTGAATGTGTGAATTTACATGTGTTGGCAGTAGGGTTTGCTCTACCTTTTATCTGAATTCTGAATCAGATGGAAAAATGGAAAGACGCTGGCAGTTTTAAAAAAAAGACTGCTTAAATCTTGAAATCTGCTTTTGATTAAGAAAACAGACATGGGTAAATACTTGAAAAGCAACTTACTCATCAACATCACTGAGGTAAATTGGTTAATATCATTAATTACCTTGACATTGCCAATTAGAAAGTTGGAAAATAAAGATACATTCATTATGGCATTTTCCTGTTAGTCTAGATTAAAATGTCTACTAATATACTACTAAACTTTTATAAAAACTCAATTGTAATTATCTTCCAAAAAAAATCAAATCTAGTTTGCATTATCTTCCACCCCATTTTTAGCACTAATCATTTTAAAACAAGACATTCTAAATAGACTTGACTTTAGTCATTTTTTCAGCCCTTTAAACATACACACAATGTAAGTAAGAGTTAAAGTAAACTGTCTTACTTTCCTTTAATTAAATGGTGGAAAATTTTATAAATGTCCCCAAGGATGGTCTGATCGTCTAATTTGGATTTGCCTCACATAAATAATAAACTTGTAACTTCAAAATACTGTGGAAATCTAACTTAAAGGCAATTAATTATGCAATAGAAATGCCAAAGTAGGTATCATTTAGCCTTGAGGAAATTTGATCACATTCTAATACTATTTGCTTATTTACGTAATGAAAAACTATTGGAGGTTTGAATAGCAAAATTTAAACACATATTCTTTTATGGTATCCTTTTAAAATCAGTGCCAACAAATAAATATCATATTATTTATCTGAAAAAAACTAAGTAAATTGTTGAATGACAATTGGAAGATGAAAATGTAACCCATTGCCCTTTTTGTCATAAATTTCAATGATTTTATGTTTTTAAAATGTCATGATATTCTTACCAAGTTTTCTTCACATACTGATAAAAATTACATGTTTTGCATCTGCTTATAATTCTACTATGCATATGTTGTACTAAGACATCTGATTGGAGAGTAAATATCGTGCAGATGCTTGAATGTGTGTAATAGTAAAAAGTATTTTATTTATTGAATAAATATTACACTTTTCCTTCAGATTTAACTAAAATTCATAAAATAGCTTTTCTTCTTTTTCCTTCCTTCCTTCCTTCTTTCCTTCCTTCCTTCCTTCCTTCCTTCCTTCCTTCCTTCCTTCCTTCCTTCCTTCCTT
>NW_012107552.1:201820-239964 GCF_000951045.1 Mandrillus leucophaeus
TTCCTTTCTTCCTTCCCTCCTTTCTTGCCTTCTTCCTTCCTTGTTTACTTTCTTTTTTTCTCTCAATCTTCCTCTTCATTTTACTTCAAAAATATGTTTTTAAGTACAAAATTAAGGATAGAAACAGTTACGTTGAAGAATTCTTATTTTATGAGCACGAATATTTTAATAGGTTTAGAAATTTAAAAATTGAGAAATTTTAAAAATTGAAATATTGTTTCTATATTTATATTTCATTGTAATTAAGATGGTTATTTTTAATTTATTCCAAGTACAACCCTTTGTTTCCTAACAATGAGGAAACATTCTGAGAAACATGTCTACTGGTAATTTTGTAAATGTGCTAACATCTAGCTTTGTGTAAGCACAAACCTGTTGCTTACACAAATCTAGGTGTTATAGCCTATGGTTCCTAGGCTACAAACCTGTGCAGCATGTTACCTTACTGAATGCTGCAGGAAAATTTAAAGCTATAGTAACTGTATACTAAACATTGCTAAAAATAGAAATGGTAGTAAAAATATGGTATAAAAGATTACAAATGATACACATTTATAGGATATTAACCATGAATGGTGCTTGAAGGGCTAGAAGTTTCTCTATGTGAGTCACTTAGTGAATGGTGAGTAAATTTGAAGGCAAAGGACATTATTGTACACTACTGTAGACTTTATGATCTAAACTTAGTGTACATTACATTTATTAAACTTTTTTATACAATAATAAGTTAACCTTAGCTGTCACATTTTTACTTTATAAACTTAATTTTTTAAACTTTTGATTCTTTTGTAACAACAACTTAAAACCCACACATACTGTACAGATGGACAAAAATATTTACTGTACATTTTATAAACACTGTAAATGTAGGTTACACTAAATTTATAAAAATTGATCTTATCTTCAATGAATTACTCTTAGCCTACTGTCACATTTTTACTTTATACACTTTTAAGTTATTTTAACATTTTTACTGTAGTAGTAACTCAGCTTAAAACACAGTCATATAGTACAGCTATGCAAAAATATTTTCTTTATATGTTTATTTTATAAGCTTCTCTGTAGTTTTATTATTATTATTATTTTTTTACTTTTCAAACTTTTTTGTTGAAAACTATAGAACAATACACACATTAGCCTAGGCCTACACAGAGTCAAAATCGTTAATATCGTCATCTTCCACCTCTACATCTCATCCCACTGAAAGGTCTTTAGGAGCAAAAGGAAGCATGGAGAGGTCATTTCCTGCCACAACATTGCCTTCTTCTGGAATGCCTCCTGAGAGGCCTACCTGAGGCTGTTTTAAAAAGTTAACTTTAAAGCATATATATATGTAGGAGGATTACACTCTAGTGGAAAGCAGTATAGTAAGTTCATAAACCATTATCATAGTTGTTTGCTATCTGTATTAGTCTGCTTTCACCCTGCTATAAAGAAATACTCAAGACTTGATAATTTATAAAACAAAGAGGTTTAATTGACTTGGAGTTCCAAAAGACTAGAGAAGCAACAGGAAACTTACAATCATGGTGGAAGTGGAAGCAGTCACAACTTATATGGTGACAGGCAAGAAAGCATATGTGAGAAATGGAGAAAGAAGACCCCTTAATGAAAACAGAAGATCTCATGATAACTGACTTGCTATCATGAGAATAGAATGGAGGAAATCATCCCCTTGATCCAGTCACCACTCACCAGGTCTCTTCCTCAATACCTGGGAATTACAATTCAAGATGAGATTTTGGTGGGACATATATCCTAACTATATGAATCTGCCCTGATCCCTCCCTAATCTCATCTCCTCACATTTCAAAACCAGTCATGGCTTTTCAACCATTCCCCAAAGTCTTTAATTTCAGCATTAACTCAAAAGTCCATAGTCCAAAGTCTCATCTGAGACAAGGCAAGTCCCTTCTCCTAGGAGCCAATAAAATCAAAAGCAAGTTTGCTAATTCCAAGATACAATAATCATCCAGACATTGAATAAATGCTCCCATTTCAAATGGGAGAAATTGGACAAAACAAAAAGGCTACAGACCCCATGCAAGCCTGAAATCCGCAGGGCAGTCAAATCTTAAAGCTCCAAAATAATAGCTTTTGACTCCATATCTCACATCCAGACACACTGGTGCAAGAGTTTGGCTCCTATGGTCTTGAATAGTTACACCCCCATGGTTTTGCAGAGTACAGCTTCCCTCCTGGCTGTTTACCTGGCCTGGCATTGAGTCTCTGTGGCTTTTTCAAGAGCATAGGGAAAGATGTTAGTTGATCTACAATTCTGGGTTCTGGAGCATTGTGGCCCTGTTTTCACAGCTCCACTAGGCAGTTCTCCAATGGGGACTCTGTGTGGGAGCTTCAATCCCACATTTCCCTTTTGTACTCCCCTAGGAGAGGTTCTTCATGAAGGCATCATCTCTGCAGCAAACATCTGCCTGGACATTCAGTTGTTTCCATACATCCCATGAAATCTAGGCCAAGGTTCACAAATTTCAGTTATTTACTTCTGTGCACCTGCAAGCAAAACACCATGTGGAAGTTGCCAAATCATGGGGCTTGAAACTTCTGAAGCAATGGCCTGAGTTGTACATTGGCTTCTTTTAGACATGGTTGGGATGCAGGGCACCAAGTCCTAAGGCTGCACAGAGCAACAGGGGGACCCTGGGTTCTGCACATAAAACCATTTTTCCCTCCTAGTCCTTTGGGTCTGTGATGGGAGGGGGCTGTTGTGAAGGTCTCCAACATGCCCTGGAGATTTTTTCCCCATTGTCTTCTGACTCCTTGTTACTTATGCAAATTTCTGCAGCTAGTTTGAATTTCTCCTCACAAAATGGGTTTTTCTTTGCTACTGAATTGACAGGCAGCAAATTGTTCAACCTTTATGCTCTCTTTCTTTTTAAACATAAGTTTCAATTTCAGATCATCTCTCTCAAGCTCAAAATTCTACAGATCTCTAGGACAGGGCAAAATGCTGCCAGTCTTTGTGCTAGAGCATAACATGAGTGATGTTTATTCCAGTTCCCAATAAGTTCTTCATCTCCATCTGAGATCACCTCAGTCTGTACTTCAGTGTTCACATCACTTATCAACATTTGGGTCAAAACCATTCAACAAGTCTCTAGGATGCTCCAATCTCTCCCACATCTTCCTGTCTTCTTTTGAGACCATCAAACTGTTCTACCTCTGCTTGTTACCCAGGTCCAAAGTTACAAGTTACTTCCACATTTTCAAGTATCCTTATAGCAGTGCCCCACTCTCTGAAGTGCCAATTCACTGAGTCTGTTTTCACATTGCTATAAAGGTATACCCAAGACTGGGTAATTTATAAAGGAAAGAGTTTTAATTGACTCACAGTGCCACATGGCTGGGGAGGCCTCAGAAAACTTACAATTACAGAGGAAGTGGAAGCAGACATGGCTTACATAGCAGCGGCCAAGACAGAGTGTGGCACACAAAGAGGAAAGAGCCCTTTATAAAACCATCAGATCTCTTGAGAACTCACTCACTATCACAAGAACAGGATGGGAGCAACTGCCCCATGATCCAATCACCTTCTACCAGGTCCCTCCCTCCACATGTGGGAATTATTCAAGATGAGATTTGGGTGGGGACACAGAGCCCTAGCATGTCACTATCATTATCAATTATTATGTATTCTACATAATTGTATATGCTACCCTTTTATATAAATGGCAGTGCAGTGAGTTTGTTTGCACAAGCATCACCACAAACATGTGAGTAACACATTTTGTTATGACATTTTGATGATTATAATGTCACTAGGCTACAAGAATTTTTTTTGGCTTCATTATAATCTTACAGGATCACCATTGTATATGCAATCAGTTGTTAACCAAAATGTTGTTTTGTGGCACAAGAATCTAGTTGAAATTAACTTAGGAAATATTTACTTTGACTTTAAAGGGAGGTATTTTGAAAGGAGAGATAGGACAGTAGAATCTTGTCCCAAAACTGAGAAAGTACTTAATTTTGGAAATTTTTCAATTTATGTTACAATTTTACATGTAAGTGATTTACCATAATAAAATAACCTAGCGTATGACTAGTCAGTAAGTGGTAAGTACTTCTTTTAACTCCCTTAAATACATTACTCGTCATTCCAGAATTGATAAAACTTTTCAAAACAACTTAGAAGCCTCAAGTGAAATAATGGCATGACTTTATTTTGGGATGAATAGCCTTTTGGGGGCTAGAGTTGAAACTCTCATGACTATAATATAGTTTTTGATTTTTGGGGGAAGGATGTTTCAGTTTTGGCATAATGGTTGCTGTATAGCACTGAATGCATTTTTGTTAAATGTGTTAATTAATTAATACATAAAAAAGTATTTATAATTAAAAAAGACTTTTTGGAGCAGAATTCAAAAATTATCTCACCTTGATATGAAATGAAGTTGGTCTACAGAATATTTGTTTGACCCAGACGAAGGAATTTAAAGAGACCATCATAATCTCATGGAAGACTTTATCAACTGTTTTGTCTTTTTGTCTTTGAAGGAAAATTTTGGATTATAATGATGAAAATGATACACCAAGTAGATCTCTGTAGTATGATGAGCTTCATTTTGCCATATGGTCAGCATTTAGCCTGAAGACAGGTGAAGTTTGACACTTGAATTTGACTAAATTTGAAGACGGAAAGAATTGTGCACTCATAAAGAGTATTTGAGAACAAAATTAATTACATCTAATTTGTTTCTTTTGAATTTTTAATTTGAAATATTCATTTTATGCATCAAAGAAATTCAATATTCTTTTTCTAAAGTAAAGTATTTTCATTTCATTGATTAAATAACATTTTAGAATTCTTATTTGAAACCTGGACATCATGTTTTATATTTTATGCTTTCTTTTTTCCCCATCTGTACCTACAGTGTGTGACTAAAAATGCATTCATTATCACATAACTTATACCAGGGAAAGGTCATAATGAAGGTGTCTCAGCATTGCCATATGGTTCAATTGACCCCATTGTCATTCCATGCTCATAAGTGTCCAATAAATTGCCATATTTAGAAATATGTAGAGATGGAGTACTCAATTGTGTTGGCATCTTCACAACTGTTCTACTTCTTTTTGGCAGATTCACTGCCTCTTGGCCAAGTCACAGTGAGACAGATTCAAGAGCGTATGATGGAATAATATCTTCATCTAAGAGACAGAAATGTGAATAGAGTCAGTATCAAAATATATAACTTCAATTTTACATTTTATATCTAAAGATCATATAAATAAAAAGTCAAAATGAAACAAAACATATATTCTCTCAAATATATCCATGCTTCAAAAGTGGAAAAGTTTCAGCTTATTAATTGTCAATTCCAGCCCCCACTTACAGAACAAATATATTGAGTCATTAATCCTTTTGTCAACAACTAATATTCCCACTGTGCTAAAGATTTAATTTTTAAAGCAGTGGAGAGAACAGCATTTAGCACTAGCAGCTACTGGTATTTTTCAGAGGCCATACAGAGGGATTTTATTATTTATCTTATAGTTTTTAACCTGCATCTCACAAGGATATGTTTCTTCAGTCTTGTAAGAGTGTGACATAAAATGAATTTCTATTATGATAATTTATTGAGGAATGTCGTTCTCTTAAATGAAATGAGTTTGCATTAATTCTGAATTTCTCTTCTGCATATTTTCTTGCAACAGGCCCTGCTATTTTACTCACTGGTAGTTCAGAAGAGCAGCAAGAATTTTACTAAAATTCTCTCAATAGGTTCAGACAGAGTGACTCGCAGACTAGAATTCACTAGTCTATATACAGGAACTAAAATAAAACAATCAGCTTCATTAGTAAAATTCATAGTAGTAATTTCAAGCTTAAATTTTTCTTCATTTAGTAACTTTTAATTGAGCTTTGTAGTTGACCCAAAGAAGGATGGTTTTTATATATATGTGTGTGTGTGTATGTGTATGTGTGTGTATTCTACATCAGTGTTATGTAAACTTTAATATTCACAATGATCACATAAAAATCTTACTTAAAATACAGATTTTGATTCAGAGTTGCTGCATTTCGTACAAGCCCCCAATCTGTTCCAACAATCTCTCTTTGTGTATAAAGGTCTTAGAAGCCTTTATAATTCATTTGAGAACACAAAGGCCTTAAAAAATTAATGTGTACATAATGTGGTAAGTTTTATTAAAGAATTGAGAATTAAGAGTTAAAAACATCACAGATAGAGAAATCAAATCTTTACAAAGACATCAGGGAAGATTTCACTGTTATGGCAACATTTAAAGTAAGTCTTGGAGGCTGTGTAGAATTTCCAGAATAAAATAAATTTTTTAAAAAACATTTTGTCAGTTTTGCCAGAAGGAAAAATATAACATATAAATACAGTGACTCATAAAAAATCATGGGATAATGTATTTTCTGTGAGAACTGATAAACTGGAAGAATACTGGTAGAATGATTTTGGTCCAGATTGTGAGGGCCAAATCAACAAAATTGTTTTTAGACCCTATGAATTGCATAAACAAAATAGGTTAATGAAAAGTGGACTAATATTATTGCTCTCTTCTGTGAAAATAATTCTAGAAGTCATTTTTAGGATTGATTAAAAAGGAAATTCTGGTGAAAATAAAACAAAATGAAGACTTAAAACGGTTCAGGCTGGGCGCGGTGGCTCACTTCTGTAATCCCAGCACTTTGGGAGGCCGAGGTTGGCGGATCATGAGTTCAAAAGATTGGGACCATCCTGATCAACATGGTGAAACCCCATCTGTACTAAAAAAACCACAAACATTAGTTGGGTGTGATGGTGGGCGCCTGTAATCCCAGCTACTCAGGAGGTTGAAGCAGGAGAACTGCTTGAACCCGGGAAGTGGAGGTTGCAGTGAGCCAAGCTCTCACCACTGCACTTCAAACTGGTTACAGAGTAAGACTCTGTCTCAAAAAAAAAATCATGAGTGAAGATAATAGTGTACATTCAGGGGTGTGAAGGATAGAAAAAAGTGCCAATTTTAAGAGATATTACCAGATTTTATTAATAATAACTGGTGATTAGGCATGGGAAACAGACAGACAGAGAGCAATGAATTATGATACCAAATTTTCTACTTTAATAATCAAAGTTAAGTAATGACAGCATTAAATATGAAAAAATTTTGTATATCAAAATTTTTGTTCTTATAAAAATACAGCTATGACTATTGATACATTTGGTAATTACTTTTACCTCTGTTATGTAAAAGTTAATAGATAGTAATTATCAATTCACATAGTACAGATCAGGCTGTCTTTTGTGATTTTAAAACTATGTTTATCAAAATACTTTTTTTTCTTTATTTCTTTCAAAAAGTAAATGGGATACAAGTTGCAGAATGTGCAGGTTTGATACATAGGTATATGCATGCCACCGTCGTTTGCTGCACCTAATGATGTATCCTCTAAGTTTTCTCCCCTCACTTTGCCCCCAAGAGGCCCTGGTGTGTGTTGTTCCCCTCTCTGTGTCCATGTATTCTCAATGTTCAACTCTCACTTATGAGTGAGGACATGTGGTGTTTGGTTTTCTGTTCTTGTGTGTTAGTTTGCTGAGAATGATGTCTTTCAGCTTCATCCATGTCCTTGAAAAGGAAATTATTTCATTCCTTTTTATGGCTGCCTAGTATTCCATGGTGTATATGTAGCACATTTTCTTTATACAGTCTATCATTGATGGGCATTTGGGTTAGTTCCATGTCTTTGCTATTGTGAATAGTGCTGCAATAAACGTAAATATGCATGTGTCTTTATAGTAGAATAATATATATTTCTTTGGCTATATACCGTGTAATGGGATTGCTGGGTCAAATGATATCTCTGGTTCTAGATCCTTGAGGAATTGTTATACTGTCTTCTGCAATGGTTGAACTAATTTACATTCCCACCAATGTCTAATGTTTAAAAATAGAAATGATTTCTATAGGCTTCAGAATTTTAAAGAATATTTCCTCCAATGTGATAACTGGAAAAGAGAACATCAAAAATTTGTTTAGGGTTTATACATTACTTGTCAATAATTTTTTCCTGCTCTTGTCGTAGCTTTACTTCCAATAGAAATGAAAAACTTTCTGATACAATTGGACAGTTTCAAATTTTACTGTACTCTATGACTGCATATTCAGCAGTAAGAGTAAGAATATTTTCTGGAAGTTGACATATATTTGAAGGCATATGGATGATAAGGGAGTTTACAATTTTTGTAGGTAATAATTAAGATTAAAATATGAAATACATTGAAAAAGAGAACACTACTATGTACTGCTATTTTGTTTAAGAGGGAAAAAAACTGTATAAGCCTTTATTATGTATTTTCTGAGCTCAGCTGTAGTTTATAGCAGTCTAAAGGGTCAAATATTTTGCACAAATAATGAGGATAAATATAAAACATGCTTTTCAGTAGCATCCTGCAATATTTACAACAGCTAACAGCGTGACTTTCAGAAACCTGAGCATGTAATAGTAATTTGTCATTTTTCTCCAAGTTTGTTGACATTGTCAAGGCATATTTAACTCAGCAGGAGAATTTAAATTTTATACTTGGTGAATTCATGAAGCATTCTTTTCACTCTGAGGTTTCAGCTAAAAACACCCTTTTCAATTATTTCAATAAATTACCATCTTTCACTTCTCATGGCTTCATTAGAATGTTCAGTTGCAAATAATCAAAACACCACCTGCTTTCAAACTATGTTTCTATAAAAGTTTACTTCTAATTTGTAATTTGGATAATGACTGAAGAAATGCTTATAAATATAATCTCGGTGGGCAAGCAGAGTTAGAGAATTTGGTCAGAGTTCCACATGGTGTAACATAATCTATTTTATCAGTATGTTGGATTTAAATAGGCTGTGTTATATTAACTACTATTACCACTGGGAAAATATTTAAGAAATTAAAACAAAGTGAAATAATGGCATTTGAAAATTAGTAACTCACAGAGAAACAAAACGATCTCTTTAGTAGGAACAATGTGCTCCTATAAGTTTTACTCTTAACTCCAATTGGATGTATCACACACATACTCTTAAAATAGATGCGTACTGTATTGTATGATAATTTTCCTCTACCTACCAACCCCAGCCCTAAACAAGATCTCAACATTCCTGTGAATTATAATACAGTCTTCTAATTCATGCACATGATGGTTTCTGAAAACATCTTATATTATGTCATTTTCTTAATGTTCATAACGCTAATACCATTTATTAAATCCCTACAATAGGTAGGTATCATGCTGCATACCAGAGGTATTTTTTGCTGTATTTATTTATTTGTTTATTAGTTTTTGAGATAGACTATCTCTTTCTGTCACCCAGGCTGGGGTGCAGTGGAGTGATATCAGCTCACTACAACCTATGCCTCCCAGGTTCAAGTGATTCTCCAGCCTCAGCCTCCCAAGTACCTGAGACTACCGGCCTGTGCCACCTTGTCTGAATAAGTTTTGTACTTTTAGTATAGACCAGGTTTCACTATGTTGGCCAGGCTGGTCTTGAACTCCTGACCTCGGGTGATCCACCTGCCTTGGCCTCCCAAAGTGCTGGGATTACAAGCATGAGACACCACGCCTACCCCCCTGTAATATTTTAAATAGGCATTATTATATCCATAGTATGTCTACATTATATAGAGAAGGAAACACATTCAGTTGGTTATTTACTTCGCCCTATCAAGGCACACAGCAGGGAATGCAGAAACTAAAACTTGAACTACTTACTTTCACTATATTACATTGTTTTAGTCTCTTATATTTAAACCTTTACAATATGTGTTCAAGTGGTATCTTGTTTTATTCCAGTATGATTACTGGGCTCACTTTTCTTTTCTACTTGCTCTTCATGTACTTGGATCCAGAGTCCTAACAGTTTACACTTAGTTTACTTCTGTGGTTGCTATAAGATAGCCTCTCTACTTCCACTCTTGTCTATTCTTTCATTCCGCTTTTCACTACCAGCTATAATTTTTCTGGTCGATCAATGCATGTGCTTAGTTCAGTGCTGTAAGGTATAAAATTTGATGTTTTACTTGCAAGTTCTTCCTTACTTTTGCTATAACTCTTAAAATATATCTCTCATTTTATTTCTGTTAGGGTTTAGATATCTTGTGCTACGTTTTTTTGCCCTCAGCTTGCTATATAAGTTACCTGACTAATGTGGATTTTGTATTTTACTTCACCTTTGAATTATCTCCTGTCGATTTTATTTTTGTCTATACAATTCCTGTCCATTGAACAAAACACAAATTAGATTCTATCATTTACAAAGATATTAATTTACCTCCCATATTCAACTTTCCTGTTTAGAAACTTTGGCCCATACTGTGAGTGCCATACATTTTTCTAAAATTAGCAATAACTCTTTTTTTGTGGCATCTTATATGCAATCAGCTACTTCAAGGTGAAGCTGAATATGTCCTTTCCAGCTACTGGCTACCAGAATCTCATTGAAGTGGGTGATGAATGTGAACTTCGTATTTTTTTTGAAAAGCATATGATCATAGAAATCACTACTAATGCTCTGGGTAAAGAACGGAAGGGTTATGTGGTACAGATCAATGGTGGTAACGACAAAGAAGGTTTCCCAATGAAGCAGGATGACTTGAACCATGGCTTGGTCCTCTTCTTACTGAATAAGGGGAATTCTTGTTATAGACCAAGGGGAACTAGAAAACAGAATGTGAAAATGTTTTGAGTTGCATTTTGGATGCCAATCTGTCTGAACTCAACTTGGTTATAAAAATAATTGTAAGAAAATAATACAGTAGAGAAGGTCATTTGTGGACTGACTGATACCACAGTGCCTGATCACCTGGGGCCCAAAAGAGCTAGGAAAACCCACCAATCATTTAAGACTCTCTAAAGAAGCTAGTATCTACCAATATGTTGCAAGAAAGCCCTTAAACAAATAAGGTAAGAAACCCAGGATCAAAGCTCCCAAGATTCAACATATTGTTACTCCACATGTCCTTCAACACAAACTCTGGTGTATTGTTCTGAAAAAAACTGTGTATCAAGACAACTAAGGAAGAGTCCACAGAATATGCTAATATTCAAGAGAATGAAGAAAGATAAAACAGATCACCAGGACCAGATTGCCAAGACACACGGACTGTCATCTGAGACCTTCTACTTCTAAATCTTAGTTCAGATAAAAATAAGTTTTTTGTTGTTGTTGTTTTTGTTTTTTTTAAGTAACAACTAAATAAGACCAAACCTCAAATTAGCTAGAGTTTCTTAAGTGTTTAACATGTATGAAGAATCCTGATAACTATACAGTTTCTGAACCCTCACAACACCCCAATGAATTATCAATTATCACTAACCTTACCTAAGAAGAAGAGGAGAAGAAAAATAATTTGAGAAAGAGTAGGTTTCTCAATGTTGCATAGATATTAAATACTAAATTTGTTATATGATCTAGAATTTTATTTATTTGGTTTATGGTTCAAAGAAAAATTATCTTTACTTCTTTGTACTGAGTGGAAATGTTTTAGAAACCTTGAGATTCATAATCTTCATAGCTCTTAACCAATGTTTATAAGGCAGTCCATGTGGTCACATAAAAGATAGTTATTCATAAAGGAAATGGAAGATAGTCAGTTTCTTTTAAAATCATTTTAAGGGTATTAGTTATGAGGGTTTATGAAAACAATTTCATAATGAAAGTTTATTTTGAGAAAAAAAATACACCTGTTTACAGAAAATTAAATTTATGCTAATATTGACAAACAGAGCCTATGGTTAAATCTTGTATGACTTTGGAATTAATCAGAATATGACCAATAAGTTCATTGATTTACATATTTATTAATCCAGTCCTTCTCTCTTTAATGAGTAATTGGAGGTAAGGATAGTATTTGACTTAGGAATAAAACCAAGAAAAATTTAATTCACCTGGATAGCATTGTATTTTTTAATTTACCAAGATCCTTTCTGTCTTAAACTGCCTGAAATAATTTTGTTTCAGTTTGTGACCCCAGTTACATTAAAATGAAATCCTCGATGTCTGTCATGTAAGACAGTGTTTGGCGCACAGTGGCATACAGACCCATGATATAATAGAACATCTATATAGGGCAAGTAGCAAGGAAAAATTGCCTTTGTCATATTTCCTCCTTGGAGTAATAGAAGAAGCATCGTAAAATTTGTAAGAAAGAAAATAAAAATGAAAACTTTGGTACCTTCAGATTTCAATGTCTTAAATAGGTTTAAAATTTAATGTGCCATCAAATTAGATTTTTACACTTCTTTGGGAGATGTTCTGGTTCAAATGTAACCAAAGAGAACGAGGCCAATCAGATTTTGTTCAAAAAGTATTGCATGTGGCAGAACTGAAAAAGTAACTTAATGTTCAACAGTAATTAGTTCTTTTATTTCAAAATATACCCTCTAAGACTTTTACTGTTCATGATGAGAGACTGTCTGACACTAAGTAAAGTCAACAATGTAGCTGGAAAGAAGGAAAGCATTCCACATTTACAATATTTTAAATTAATTAGGAAAAAGATTGAGTTGTACAACCAAGGAATAAGGGGAAAAAAAAGACCGTGTTTACATTTGTCCTCTGTTCTTAAGTGTTTGTTTTGTTTTATGTAAATATTTTAAAAATTACAATGTCAGAGAATATTGGCTATACAGTAAGACTATTCTGTAAGTACAGTCATATGTACGTAGGTCAAATACAATTCAACACTGAATTTGTAGATTTCACAAAAAAATAAGCCTCATTAAATTATGTTTCTGAAAATTTAGTAAATTTTTGATACAATGTTTATATTTCTATAACAAAAACATTCTGTTTGAAAAGTATAAATGATTATAGAGACTTCTCAAAAAATACACAGAGTAATTTGATTTTGTAGCTACCACAAAAAGAAACCAACCAATCAAACCAAGAAACAAAATTGATCCACTATTTCTATTGCCTGACTCTAAATCTATCATGAGGTTTATTATGCTTTTGCCTTCTTGAGCTTTTTTAACCTCAAATTTTAATACCCTGGTTTACAGTACTATACTGAATTTTTAATTTCTACACACATGATATTTATATGCATTCTTTCTGTAATCCATTAAAATTTAGCTTTGGATAGAGTGTTATGCATGATAACACGTCTGTCATGCATAAGTGTCTTTACTTTTGTCATCTCACATATAAAACAGGCAAAGAGTGTGAAGCAGGAGAATAGGTCTAAAGGGAGATCTTGGTGTGTTTACTTCCCTACTGTGGTTAAAGTAATGTCAAAGAACTTCTTAATATTTATACCATTTATAAAATTACATTATTCAAACATAAAATCATACTATTTAAATCATCTGATTTAATCAAATAATCACTAAATTGCATTATATAAAATTACCTATAGTTGGTCTACCTAACTGAAAGTTTATGTTATACTTAATATTTATGTATCTGATTTGTTTAACTTGGTCCATAAACTTATTCTTAAAAGATTAAACTTAATCCTAAAATGTAAATCCAAAAGAGCTACTTGCAATGTCAATGTTAATATGATTTACAGATAAACTATTCATATTCATGAATATGTGTGAAATAGGAAAACCAAAGCATATTTTTTGAGTTTTCTTTCTATTTTTATCATTATCAACATAAAATATTCAATAAGCTAATATTTAAAGCCTCTACTACAATTAGTACAAGTCTAAATTATCTAATGAAGGTTACGAATCAGGAATATGTTATATTGCACATCAAAAACTAGGATTAAAAAAGAGACAAAATAGATAACTAAAACAAGTGGCTAGATATTTAGGAGAAGATAATTTACTAGGTCAATTTATGTGATATGGCCAATATAATATTATATTAAGAAACAATGAAATAACAGATGAAAGTCAGTATGGAGGATTCAGTATAGAAAGGAGAACTTAAAGTGATTTATTAAAAAAAAATAAGCTTGCATCTTATACAGGCATAGTTCATTCTACCTGGAAAACATTTGTAAATGGTAACATCAAAAATGCCTGATGATAGATCACCATGCAGACATAATAATAATGAAAATGTTTTAAATATTATGAGAATTACCAAAATGTGACACAGAGACACTAAATGAGTACTTGCTTTCTCCAGGCAGAGTTGCCATAAACCTTCAACTGGTTAAAAATACAGTATCTGCAAGATGTAACAAAGTGAAACACAATACAGTGAAGCATTCCTGTTATAACACAGTTTCATTTTCTATTGTAAGAATTAAGTGAGCTAAAACGTGTTTTCTTATTTTTCATAGCCTTATGTTCATACGTGATCAACTGTTAATGGCAGCCATACACAAAATGGGGAACAAAAAGCAGTGTAATAAAACTTTTTTAATTGATTACATTTTGAGTAAAATTAAATTATTTATTTTAAAATAATAAGTGATAAACATCAAATAAGGGAAATTTAAGTTCTAAAATTAGACTTTGATAAATAAATTCACACATATATATCAGGAGGGTTACATCTGAGAAGTAATCACAGCCATGCATACCATATATTTTGTACTCGGTTTTGTGTTTACTGATTTAGGGATATTTACTTTTGAAGGCTAGCACCAGCACTCATTTATAATTTTGTGTGTGTGTGTGTCCTAAAAGTAGTTTAAGCTTGCTATAACATATCTAGAAAATACAGAAAATGAAATAGCCCATCAGAAGCTAGGCCATGTTTTACCTACCTGTGTTGCCCAGATTTTTATATCTGAATTAGTGATTTGCCCCGTTTGTTTTAGTTTCCTCTAAGGCTTGTTGAGAAATTCTAATCACTACATGCTCAATTGCATTGTCCTACTTAGGGAGATAAACACCGATAGCAAGTAGACTTAACACTTTGTCTCAAGCTTGCTTGTACTTATTACAAAATTACCTTGGATTTATATTTATTTTAAACCAAACTATTTTCACTATGCAAAAGCTCCATATATCATGAATTTTTAGAAGTTCTCCTTTACATAGAGCAAATATTTTAAAAATGATATTCTGTGGAATGTTTCCTATTTTATAAACTGATGCCTTTTTTATGGTTGCTTATCACCATCAAAGTTAAAATGTAAATAAAAATTAAAATGTCTCCTACAAGTTCAGATAGAAAATTTGAGCACCCAGGCTTGTACTTCTCCATTATGAAATTTCTTTAAAATTACAGAGAGAAATATCTCATTTTATATGTTAAATTTATAGTACTATTTATAAATTTATAGTACTATTCAAATCAAGGAGAATGCATAGTTGAAAGTTTGAAGAGTTTCGAAGTTTACTTAGTCTCAGAGTTTCTCCAATAAGCAATATGGAAAAGACAGTCACTTTACAATAGAGAAATGCAGAAGACAGCATTTTAGCTAAAAGATTAAGGTAAAATTCACCACTAAGAAGGCATATAAACATCACGGAACAATTGAAAAGATGTGCTGAGAAGGACAAACATCACTGTTGTGATAGTCTTGTCAAAAAGCCCTAACCTCATTCCAATAATCTATAAACATAAGGTAAATATAAATTGAGGGCCATTTTGCAAAATAATTCATTAGCACTCATCAAGTGTCTTGAAAATCATGAGATGACATGAAAGGAATGTAGAATTGCTACAGTCTGGAGGAGACTAAAGAAAAATAACTGATAGCCATGTGGAATCCTGGTTAGGTTCTTGAAACAACAACAAAAGAAACAAAATGGTAAAACTGCATAATATTTGTGGTTTATTTAATAATATTATACCAATGTTTGTTTTTCCTAATAGCTATATTATGGTTATATAAGATATTAACATTTGAGGAAACAGGGTGAAGGATTCCAGTGGTTTGCAATTTTTCTAAAGTGTCTAAAATTAGCACAAATTTGTGAAGTGACTGTCTTTTCCATAGTGTTTAACATATTGAAGGGGAAACTGAGACTAAGCTCAAACAAAAAGTTAAACACACACACGCCCTCCCCTGCAGAAAAAAGAACCATAAAACTTTAGCAGCCTACAATAATAATCAAAGATAGAAAGAAGATTAGGAAGAAAAAGCAACATTATCAGAAACAGAATTTTTGTAATTTTTTTTGTAAGACTGGAAAAAAAGATTACAAATCAAAGGAAAGAGGTCAAAATCTCTTTTAGGGCCTGAGAAAGAGAATGTCAGGAAGAGGGAAGACACATTTTTCTTAAAAGTGCTTAAGTTTTTTCTTTAGGTACAATCATCAAACATAAATCCAGGTTAAAAACACAGCCTTAGGCTACATATTTTGTGTACTTCCCAAAATTCCCCTGGGAATAAAGTATCATTAACCGCATTTTGGGTTATGTGAAAACATCTCTCTGACATCTCCTAACACTTGGTTTCAGACAACTACCTATTTTGCTTTATACTGGAAATTTTGAGTAAGTGTTGGTGGAATGGATTCCATACATTTTTTAAGTGAAAGATGCTTACTTATTAAGAAAGCAAAGGAATAAAAGAATGGCTACTCAATAGGCAGAGCAGTGTGTATGTTGGTATTATTAACAAAAAAAGGTAGGGGGAACAAGAATTTTAGTTTATATTCAGGTTTGTGATCAATTGTTCACTATTCTGTAAATTGGTGATTGTACCCTGTGGGGCTACACTTCCCAGAATATAAGCAAGGCACTACAATGTACATTATCTTTCTATTGTGCTGTTTTCTGTAATTAGTTATATTTGAACAAACACACAAAAAATAAGAGAGACATTGCCTTTATAGCCTTGAAAGCAACATTCCTGCTGTTACGGGAAATAATCTGAGAGTTTGATCCAGGCCAAAAAGAATAGAAATTAAAAAGATATCTTTCTCTCTTTCTTCAAGGAAGAAGGCATCTCCTTTGAAATAGACATCTTATCTGTCATATTTTAATCACTGCTCTTTAGCAGAGTACCATCAGCCTTATGGTTGATGAGAATCTTTGCAGAGTTGAACACTTAGTTATCTCTGTCTGATTCATAGAACTCTCAAATGTAATTGTTCGACTTTTTTGTATGTTTATTTATGAATGATTTCCTTATGAAGTTCGGAGAGTTCAATTAATGGACACATTTAGGTTCATTGTATTTAATATGGATATCCCCTTGCTTCTGCATTATTTATTACAAAAATATTCTTTCTGCAATTATTAAATACCTTAGCATTGAAATCAATGAAAAAATACATATGAGTTTATTTTATATACTTCATTCTGTTATTCTCTATAACTTTTCTTATTCCAGTACCTAAGTACCCTACTTAGTCTTGAAAAGGGGTAGTTGGAGGTCCTCAATGTTTTATTTGTTTTTTAAACATTTTACTCACTCAAGGTTTCTTGGATGTCCCTATAAATATAGAATTAATTTGTTAATTACTATAAAATAGCTTGTTGAGACTGTAATAATGTTGTACTGAAACTATATGCAAATTTAAATTAAGGATATTAAAATTTTACTCTACACATCTACAAACATACTGTATGTCTTCATTTACTTGTCTTACTAATGAATTTTAATATACATGCCTTAAAAATATTTTGTTATGCTTATTTTATTTTAAGCTATTTAGAAGTATTACATTTTTAAACTTCGGTTTTCTAAGTATTTTTTGCCAGTGTGTAGAAGATTTTTTTATATGTTCTATTATTTAACATGGATAATTTTACTAATTCTTCTAGCAGTTTTATTGGCAAAATATTTAGGATTTTGTATGTATATAATTACCTTGTCTGACTTTTTAAAAAATTTACAATCTCTATAACTTTTATTTATTATTCCTGCCTAAATGAATTGAACTACCAGTATATTACTGGATAGAAGTGAGACTGGAAATCTTTGTCTTGTTCTGATCTCAGGAAAGCATTTAAGCTTTTAATATTAAGTATGAAGTTAACTCTAGATGTTTTTGTTGATGTTCTTTTTTTTAGAAAGTTTCTTTCTACTCCACTTTTCTGTGCATTTTTATCACTAATAGATGTTAAATTTAGGCAAATGCTATTGCTGCATCAAAAAACATGAGTATAGATTTTTTTAGATGAATGTTTTCCCCCATTTTCCTTTTGCTTACGTAGTGAATTATACTGATATTCCTTCAACCTTGCTGATATTTCTGGGCTACATTCAAGTTAGTAAAAATGTATGTATTTTTATATATTGCTGGATTTTATTTCTTAATATTTCATTCAAGATTTTTAAGTCTACATTCATGAGGACTATTTTTCTGCATTTGTCTTTTATGATAACACCCTGGTCAGGTCTTGATATCAAGATAATACATTATATAATTTAAGCTTCACCTCAAGTATATGAAGTGATTATTACTAATGCATTTTGCTGATGAACTTTCAAAACAAATGATAAAGTGTTTATTGAGCACATTTAAAATACACCAGATCATTATGATACTTTGTAAAACTGCATACTCTTGGATGTATGCATAAGGCAGTGAAATAAAGAGTCTTGAGTAGGATAGCATGGCAACAGATTATCCTTAAAGGTTAAGGAAAAATGAAATACGAGGAATTAAGTTAGAAAACCTGAAACATCATATTGGATCCCAATTGAAATAGTTTCAGAGAAAACATTGTTTCCCAAAGAGTAATATGTAAATATTTTGTATCTATTAATTGTTCAGAATTCACCTGTCAAATGTTCATTCCTACAGATAAATTACACATATTAAATTTTTGAGTAGAGTTACATTACGGAATTTAAGTATTTTACAATGAATGATTTTTAGCCAATGGATACACAGAGAAAAATTACAATTTCTCCAAACTTAATATACCACAAATCAAACAATAACAGTATGTTATTCTGTTTTCACACTGCTGATAAAGACATACCTGAGACTGGGTAATTTACAAAACAAACAATAAAAGGTTTAATGGACTTAGGAGGCTAGGGAGGCCACACAATCATGGCGGAAGGTGAAAGGCATGTCTCACAGGGTGGCAGACAAGAGAAGAGGGCTTGTGCAGGGAAATTCCTCTTTTTAAAGCCATCAGATCTCCTGAGACTTATTCACTATCATGAGAATAGCACAGGAAAGACCCACCCCCTTGAGTCAATTACCTCCCATTGGGTCCCTCCCACCACACTTGGGAATTCAAGATGAGATTAAGATGGGGACACAGCCAAACCATATCATTCTGCTCCTAGCCCCTCCATAATCTCATATACTCATATTTCAAAACCAATCATACCTTCCCAACAGTCCCACAAAGTCTTAACTCATTTCAGTATTAACTCAAAAGTTTATGATTCAAAGTCTCATCCAAGACAAGGAAAGTTCCTTCTGCCTATGAGTCTGTAAAATCAAAAGCAAGTTAGTGACTTATCAGACGCAGTGGGGGTACAGGCATTTGGTAAAGACAGCCATTCCAAATGGGAGAGATTAGCCAAAAAAAAAAAAAAAAAAAAAAAAAAAAAAAAAAAAAAAGGGGGCTGCAGTCCACATGCAAGTTTGAAATCCAGTGGGACAATCAAATCTTAAAATTCCAAAATGATCTTCTTTGACTCCATATCTCACATTGCAGGAAGGTGAAAAAATTGCCACAATAATGCCGTCTTAAAATATGCCTCCATCTATAAGAGGTAGGGGCACCTAGGTGAAAAGCAAAAGACACCTTGTGTAAGATTTGGTTAAAAGCCCAGATATTAACCCAAGTCCCAGAACACATCCCGAGTACCACTTCTGGAACTATTGTTAAAGTCCTGGAGTGTGCGTTCCAAAATGCTGCTCCTGAAACACTGCTCCTGGAACAATTGTTTCAATGTTGTTTGTAAGAAGTAGGCCAGATATTAAATTTAAAAATCAGCCAAGGAAGATGACATCCAAATAATAACAGTCATGGAAAGAGAAAGCAGATAATAGCAAAGGGAATATTCATAGAAAGGATCATTCGTTGTAACTTTGAGAAAAGCAGAGATGATAAATATGACCTCCTTATCTTTGTCATAAATCTTTTCATTTTTTGGTGGTGGGGGCATTGTTCTGGATTAGCCACATCTATTCCCTAGCTTATGACAGAAACTAGAGAGTTGATATAATATTGCTAGGACATGTAAATTCTGTCTTTTATTTCTTTCTAAATTATCTCATTGTATATATCCACCTGGTAACCAACCCCATTTTCAAGCCATCATCCTCTTGCACCAAATAATAGCATATTTTCCTAAATGTCATTTTTGCAACAGTTTTTTCCTCTAATTATTATTATTCTCTTTCTAAATAAGTATTATTTCAAGAGGTTAATAAATCTGCATGCTCTTAATATACCACTTAATTTTTTAGAACACTTCACAATGCTTTTATTATATAAAGGCATAATTTCTAAGTGACAAGACTTTCAGCATAGTGTTTCTTGCCTTCCTCAGTGCTCTCACATTCCAACTCTACATAGTAACTTACAAATCTCTGAATATTTCATGATCTATCTCATCTCTTTGCTTTAACTGTAACTGCCCCATACTTGTGACTTGATATGTTACCTCATTCCTCTTGTTTAATCTAACTCCTATTTTTATTATCTTTCAATTAAATTCTTAGTCCTCCAGAAAGCCTTCAAGATAATTATACTCTGGACTTTGAAAGCATCCTTCACTTGCCCAAAGTAACTTTGCTTATATTTTAATTGTAATTTTCCACAGTATTAGTTCCACTAAACTGTGAGTCATTTGAAGATAAAAACTGTATTTACTTCATCTGGGACTAATAGCAAGTAGACACTTGACATACATGGATGTGAAATAAATGTGTGTTGAATTAATGTGCACATAAAACATTGGACAAATTTTCTACATTTTCCCTTGATTATAGAAAGGAAACATTTGACAGGCAGGTAGATAGCAAAATTTTGGCTTCAGTATTATGACAGGGATAAATGCAGCTCCTGAAAATAATAATAATAAGATGAATGGGTATAATAACATTTCTAAATGACTAAGTTATGTTTTAGCATTTAGTTCTAGAACTTTTCCTTGCTGTTATATATAATCTGAATGACATTGGCTTTTTTATAAAAGCAGAAATTAGTAATTCAGCAAATACCTAAAAACTGAATATACTTTACCACGCTTAAAATAAAACTAAATTAATTTCAGTATGTGTTACTTAGAAAACTGTTACTTGTTTTTGGAAAATTGCTTTGAATAATGTTGATCAACTGTTTTCAGCCATCTGATGGTAATGTAGAGCAATTAGTAAATGAACCTTTTCTGAAGAGTTTATTCTATGTTTTTATAAAACATAATTAGTACATTTAAAATTTTTGGAGACATTTTTACATAAACACACAAAAATATTATTTAGAAAAATAGCTGTATAGGTTGGAATCTATTAGTTCCACATAGAACTGCCCTGATCAATCCCACTAACAAAACAAAACAATTTCTTAAGCATGTCCAAGTGAACTTGACATTTGAAAAGGTTTTGAAAGATTTTTTATTTTATCTTTTTTTGTCTATTCTTCCTTCTCTGATATCTGTTGTAGTATGAGCTGAAAATGTTAAAGAGATTCTGTAAATGAATATAAAATTTGTGATTTTATTTGTATATGAAATGCTTCATATTTTCAAGATATTATAGCCAAGCAGTAATTATTCACAGTACTAGTCTCATAAAAACATTGACATCTTGCTGTGGGTTACTCATTTCACTAAATGACACAAAGTGTTCCCACTGTTAGCTCATAGTGTTTACATAACAGATGTACTTCAAAAGGTTAAAATTATCTTACCTACCAAAGAAATGTAATGTTAGAGATTATATAACAGTTTTGCAGATAATTTAAAAATTTGCTTATTTAGTCAAATAAAATAACTTCAGAATTGAATAAAACATTACATAAATAACCTCTAATTTTATTTCAAGTCTCGAGATTCTCTGTGATATTTGTAAATACCATATATAGGAACTTAAATTCTAACAAGGTCCTCAAGAACCTTTTCAGTTTTTTACTTGAGCCCCCAAAAAATAAAAAAATAAAAAAAAAATAAAAATCTTTGCAAGAATTTTCATTTCTTTCTTTCTGTCCTTCTCAACAGTCATACATGTAAAAGTCAATGAACTTTTGTCCTACTTTGTGCCTAGGAGAAAGCAGAAGGTTTCTATTATTTCTTCTCAACTTTGAGCCCTGGATTTTCCAATAAATACTTGGGGACCTTCTATGTACTACTAAGTAATTTTAAGATATTTTGTTATTAAAGCTGTTATTTCCCTCTTCTTCTTCCTATGGGCATTTCTGCATTTATAGAGCTATTGTATTTAAAAATAATGATTCCATCATCACTGAAGAATATAAAGAAATTTAAAACTATTTAGAATTATTAACTTTTATTCATGTTTTCATAGTTTTTCTGCTATATGTTTATCTATTTATGATATGAGCTAATTTAAACATATCTTGGAAATAATCACTGCACAGAATAATAACTATGTGCATGATCCTAAAATTAATCTAGGTTCTTGGCAGAGTTTTAAACCATCCTTAAAAATTTTTATTTATTTTGCATGTAGTTTTTATGGAGGTTTTTGATACAACTAATGTATTTTGTTGTTCTCTAGGTCTCATACAATGTGCAACTACCACCATTGCTTTTCATAGCTGAGTATTGTTCCATGGTAAATATGTGTGTGTGTATATATATATTTTATATATATGCATATAATATATACATATATTTTATATATAGAGAGAGAGAGAGTGAGAGAGAGAGAGAGAGAGCACATTTTTTATCCACTCTGGTTGATGGCATTTAGGCTGGTTCCATATTTTTGCAATTACAAATTGTTCTACTGTAAACATGTGTATGCAAGTGTATTTTAAATACAATAACTTTTGTTCCTCTGGGTAGATACCCAGTAGTGGGACTGCTTTATCAAATAGTAATTCTACTTTTAGTTCTTTAAGAAATCTCCTTACTGTTTTTCTTAGTAGTTGTACTGGTTTGTATTCTCACCAAAAGTGTAAAATTGTTCCCTTTATGCCATATCCACACAAACATCTACTGTTTTATGATTTTGCATTTATGACCATTCTTGAAGGAGCAAGGTGGTATTTTACTGTGGTCTTGATTTGCATTCCCTGATAATTAGTGATGTTAAGCATTCTTTATATGTCTGTTGGCCATTTGTATATTTTTCTTTTGAGAATTGCCTATTCATATCCTTGGCTCACTTTTTGATGAGATTATTTGTTTTTATTTTGCTGACTTTTTTGAGTTCCTTGTAGATTTGGGTTAATAATCTTCATTTTATGAATGTTTGTGAATATTTTCCTCCACTCTGTGTGTTACCTGTTTACTTTTCTGATTATTTTGGTTGCTCTGCAGAAGCATTTTTGTTTAATTATATCAAATTTTTTATCTTTGTTTTTCTTGCATTTGCCTTTTGGTTCTTGATTATGAAGTCTTTGCCTAAGTCAGTGTCTCAAAGGGTTTTTCTGATGTTATGTTCCCTAATTTTTATGTTTTCAGGTCTTAGATTTAAGTCTTTGATTCATCTTGAGTTGATTTTTGTGAATTGAGAGATAAGGATTCAGTTTTATTCCTCCTACATGTGGCTTCCCAATTATCCCAGCACCAGTTGTTGAATAGGGTGTCCTTTCCTCATTTCATATATATATATATATATATATATTTAGTTGCTTTGTCAAAGATGAGTTTACTGTAAGTATTTGGCTTTATTTCTGGGTTTTCTGTTCTGTTACTTTGGTTGATATGCCTGTTTTATATACCAGCATTATGCTGTTTTTCATGACTATGGCCTTATAGTATAGCTTGAAGTCAGGTAATGTGATGCCTCCAGATTAGTTCTTTTTGCTTAGTCTTACTTTGGTTATGCAGGCTCCTTTCCGGTTTGTATATATTTTAGAATTTTTTTTTCTAGTTTTGCGACGAACGATGGTAGTAGTTTGATAAGAATTGCATTGAATTTGTAGATTGCTTTTGGCAGTATGGTCAGTTTTCACAATATTGATTCTACCCATCTATGAGCATGGGATGTTTTTCAATTTGTGTTTTCTATCATTTCTTTCAGCATTGTTTTTTTAGTTTTCCTTGTAGAGGCCTTTCACCTCCTTATTATGTGTATTTCGAAGTGTCTTTTTGTTTTGTTTTTTGTTTCTGTTATTGTTTTTGCAGCTACTGTAAAAGGAGTTGTGTTTTTTATTTGATTCTCACCTTGGGTTCTGTTGATTTAGACCATGGATACTGACTTGTGTACATTAATTTTGTATCCTGAAACTTTACTGAATTCATTTACCAGTTCTAGGAGCTTTTTGGCTAAGTCTTTAGGATTTTTAAAATATACAATCATGTGATTGACAAACATGGACAATTTGATTTCCTCTTTACCAATTTGGATGTCTTTTATTTCTTTCTCTTGTCTGATCACTTTGGCTAGGACTTCCAGTACTGTATTGCATAGTAGTGGTGAGAGTGGGCATCCTTGTCTTGTTCCAGGTCTCAGGGGGAGTGCTTTTAACCTTTCCCCATCAGTATAATGTTGGTTGTGGGTTTGGCATAGATGGCTTTTATTACTTTAAGGTATTTCTCTTCTATGCTAATTTCTATGAGGGTTTTAATAATAAAGTAATGCTGGATTCTGTCAAATGCTTTTGCTGTGTTTATTTAGATAATCACATGACTTTTGTTTTTAACTATATTTATGTGATGTATCATATTTATTAAATTGTGTATGTTAAACCACTCCTGTATCCCTGGTATAAAACCCACTTGATATAGTGGGTTATTTTTTTGATATGCTGTTGGATTTGTTTGGCTGCTATTATGTTGGTGCAAATGTAATTGCAGATTTTGCCATTACATTTAATGACAAAAGCTGCAATTACATTTGGACGAATCTAATATTTTGTTGAGGATTTTTGCATCTATGTTCAACAGGAATATTGTCCTGTAGTTGTTCTTTCCTGGTTTTGGTATTAGGGTGATACTTGTTCCATAAGTTAATTTAGAAAGGATTATCTCTTTGTCTATCTGTTGACATAGTTTCAGTAATATTGGTACTAATTGTTTTTTGAACATCTCTTAGAATTCAACTGGACTCTTTTGTTGGCATTTTTTTTTTTTTTTTTTTTACTCTTTTAATCTCTCTACTTGCTGTGGGCCTGTTCGGCATTTCTATTTCTTTTTTGTATAACCTAAGAGGGTTGTACATTTCCAGGAATTTTTCCATCTCCTGTAGATTTTCTAGTTTGTGAGCATGAAAGTGTTCGTAGTAACTTTGAATGATCTTTTTTGTTTCTGTGGTGTCAGTTGTAATATCTCCCATTTCATTTCTAATCTAGCTTATTTGGATCTTCTCTCTTCTTGGTTAATCTTGCTAATGGTCTATAAATTTATCTTTTCAAAATCCTGTTTTGTTTCATTTACCTTTTCTATTTTTTGTTTCAATTTTATTTAGTTATTTTCTGATCTTTGATATGTGTCTTCTTCTGCTGGATTTGGGTTTAGTTTGTTCTTCTTTCTCTAGTTCCTCAAGGTGTGACCTTAGATTGTCCCACTTGTACTCTTTCTAACTTTTCATATGTAGGCATTTAATGCTGTCAACTTTTAACACCACTTTTGTTCTATCCCAGAGAATTTTTGTAGGTTGTGTCATTATTGTCATTCAGTTTAAAGTAGTTTTTAATTTCCATCTTGATTTCATTGTTCACTCAAAGATCATTCCAGAGCAGACTATTTAGTGTCCATCTATTTGTATCATTTTGAGGGTTCCCTTTGCAGTTAATTTCCATTTTTATTTCACTATGTTCTCAGAGGGTTCTTGATGTAACTTTTATTTTCTTAAATTTATTGATATTTGTTTTGTGGCCTATCATATGCTCTATTTCGGAGAATGTTTGATGTGTTGGTGAAAATAATGTATATTCTGTGTTTTTTGGGTTGGGTACAATGTTCTTTAAATATTTGTTAAATTCATTTGTTCTAAGGAATAATTTAAGACCATTTTTGAATTTACTTTTTTTTGTTGTTGTTTATTTATTTTTCTCCTGAGACAGAGTCTGACTCTGTCACCCAGACTGGAGTGCAGTGTCATGATCTCGGCCCACCGCAGCCTCCTCCTCCTGGGCTCAAGCGATTCTTGTGCCTCAGTCTCCAGAGTAGCTGGGATTACAGGTGTGTGCCACTGTGCTTACCTAATGTTTGTATTTTTAGTAGACGTAGGATCTCACCATGTTAGCTAGTCTGAACTCAGGACCTCTGCTTAGCCAGGATGTTGCAGGCAGTGGAGTTAACTGTCATTTTCTCCTTCCTTAAAACAGAGTTATTCTGTCATAAGTTGCTATAATAGTTTGAGTCAGGTGGCCTCCAGTCAGAAGGTGGCACTTACAAGAGAGCACCTGCTGTGGTAATAGAAGGGGAATATAAGTTTGCCCTAAGTTGGCCAAGATAAGTATTGGAGTTTCTCAGGTGATGGGCAGATACATAAAAATCTCAAGTGTTTATATGTCTTTTGTGTTTGGCAACCAGGGTGGGCAGTGAAAAACCACCAGGTCGGGGCAGAGTCTGAGCTCAGGGGTTCCTTGGGCGGGGCTTGCTGCAGACACTGTGGGGGATACAGGGGTGGTTCTCAGGTTAATATAATTATGTTCAAGGGAGGATTATGGTTTTCTGTGTTGCATCATACAGGTCACCAGGGAGGTGGGAGGAAGCCAGCAGTGACAACCTCACCCATGCAGCCAGCAAAGCCTGTCTTATTCCCATTGTGAACCACCAACAGTGTCAAGTTTATAGACAAGCAGCCTGTGCGCAGGGTTCAGAATTTGCTCCAGGCCACAAACCTCCTCACTGAGAAAGCAAGCATGGCTTTCAGACTTCGCCCTTCTTACCTGCCAATGCCATTGGCCACAGCTCCTGTGCTTCCTTGAGCCACCAAATTCTACTCAAGAAAATTCATGCTCAATTGAAATTATTACAAAGTCCCGTTGGAAGCTTCATTTATCCTGTGACTCCTGCCTAGTTCTGCTGGCTGCCTTCCCCAAGAACCCCTGTGAGATCAAGTCAGGGATGGTTTCCCTGGGCTTGAGCTGAGGACTAGGAGTGCCTCCAGCACTCCTTCCACTGCTTCTCCTACTTTAATATTTTGTTTGGCTCCCCAAATCTGTTTCAGCTCTAGGTAAGTTTAAATCCTTCTCCAGTGATCCGGATTTTGAAGTTCCTCAGTAGGGATGTGTGTTTGGAGGCAGAGTTTTCCCTCTCACACTTTGGAAACTCAATTTTGAATCAGTCTCACAGAGCTTGCAGAGGCAAACCACATCTTCCACAAGACCTGTGAACTGCTCTTTCTGGCACATAGCTGCAGTGGTTCTTAAGGGAAAAGTCATGGTGTGAGTCTCCACATGCTCTTCTATTCCTCCAAGTGGAAGTTTTACATTTGTCCTGTCTCCTATCTGCCATTTTTCCCCTTTTAGCATTTAAACAATTACATCAAGCCTCAAGTAGCAAATATATCTTGGAAAATATTAACAATGTTAATTTATTTACAAAGTCTGTTTGAATCATAAGCTTTAGAGATGTGCAACATGTTAAAAAGTATTTTATAGTTTGTTCAATGTTTCTAAGTCTTCCATACTCCATATTATTCCAATATAAATTTCAGAATTGACTTACAGTGTCTTATAATATGACAATTTAGGTTGCATGTATATTCTTGTTTTTTACGTAAATTTAAGCTTTTTTTTTTTAAATCAATTAAATCACAGTTCCCTAGAGTGTCGAATTTAAAATCTAGTCAAGTGAAACCAATTAAGTCTGACCACTCAGTGAGCTTGTTTTTTGTTGTTAGTGGTGTTGTTGTTCAGCCTTTTTCCCTGAACTTCCAGCTTTTTCTGTTTAGTTTATTCTACTACAATGCTGTGTAGGTTTTGATGTAGTTAAAAATCACCCTGAGCTATAAGGATAGACCTTGACTGACTCATAAAAATCACTATTACCCCATTACCCTTACAGGAAATTTACCTAAACTGGTTCATAGTAAAGCTCAGGGTATATAATCAGAATAGAAAAGGGAAAGTTTTTTTCTTTGAAAGTAATACTTTCAAAGTAATCCCTACAAAAGCAAAAACACTCATTTTTGATTAGATGTCCGAAATTGCTTCTGTCATTTTTGGGAGGTCATCCTCAGGCCAGATCCATATGTGGAAAGTGGAAAATCTAGAAATGTTCTAGAGAATTAGAATTATTTGTTATGTATAACATTGGAGTCAAACCATGTTTAAATTTAAATATACCTCTGGACTTTCTTATTACATAGATTAACAAATTATGTTTCTTAATCAAGCCTGTTTAAGTCATTTTCTAACAATAAAATGATTCTTAATCTGATAAATGTTTTTAAAATTGTATGGTGCTAATTACCAGAAAGTGAGTTTTTCATAAAGAAAGGTGATTAAGCCAGGTAGAATTATGTGTAGAAGAATTAATTTAAAAATACATCTTTATCAAAAAAGTAGTTTCTCATTTGTGTCTAAACAAGAACTACATATGGAAAGAAGAAGGGATAGCAGTATTACAGGAGACATTATATCTACGGTGCCTTTTGTTAGCATCATCTACCGTTTCTTCTCTGTGTTTCTTTCAGTTATAATTGTTGTTACTCCAACCCTGGAATTAATTTGTTCTATCTTTTGTTTTGTTTTGTTTTTTGTTTTTTGAGATGGAGTCTCACTCTGTCACCAAGGCTGGAGTGCAGTGGCACCATGTCAGCTCACTGCAACCTCCATCTCCTAGGTTCAAGCAATTCTAGTGCCTCAGCCTCCTGAATAGCTGGGATTACAGGTGCCCACCACCACGCCCAGCTAGTTTTTATATTTTTAGTAGAGACGGGGTGTCACCACGTTGGCCAGGCTGGTCTCGAACTCCTGACCGCAGGTGATCCATCCACCTTGGTCTCCCAAATTGCTAGGATTACAGACGTGAGCCACTGCACCCAGCCAGTTTGATCTACTTTTAACTAGCAATTAGGCAATATAAGTACAGTAATAGTGGAACTGTGACCAGAACAGTAGGGGTTTGGTTTAGGTCCTGCTGCTCATCTCATAGAAAACCAATTGCTGAGATGATGAGTATTGTCCAGGAAGAAGGCTTTAATTGGGTACTGCAGCTGAGGAGATGGGAGCTCAGTCTCAACTCCATCTCCATGGATAACTAAAACTAGGAGTTTACGTACTAGGAAAGACATGTAAAAATGTGTAAGAAATAAGGAACTGTGGAGGGTCAAGGGAGCAATCATGATGTATGAGGGGTCCAAAATCTTGTAGTCTGGTTGTCGTGATCTGATGAGTTTCAGTTCTTTGATACTTTTTTTTAGAGGACAGAAGGTCGTTCCCTAAGGAAGGAGCTCAGATAAAATAAATATCAGTTTTAAGCTTTAAGATCAGAAAGGTCAATTTCTATGTTTATCCAAAATAAACAATGGTATATATAGGATATATAGCCTATATTGCATGTGAGCCAATTTATTATCTATCTCTCTATCTATCTATCTATCTATCTATCTATCTATCTATCTATCATCTCCACATCCTATGTTTCTATTTCTCTGGAGAACTCTAATACAACAAACAATAGATAAATTGATATAGAAAAACAGCCAATAATTATCCAGTCCATATAGATTGATCTTTACAGGTATAGTTAGCCATGAACTGAACCTGAAATATACGAAACCAAATCTAAAAAAGTAGAGCTAAAATTTTCAACTTGAAGTTCTGCAATTAAGACAAAGAAAAAAAATTGAAACTTAAAAAACAGCAGTAAAGAAGATAATTCAACTGAAGCAAAAATAGATATGCCTAACTCCAGTCTAAAACTGGCACTAATGTAGTGTGTAGAACTATTTGAGGTAATGAAGTAACAATGCTTCATTTCATTTTTGTGTTTCAAATTGGTTCATAATCATTAAACCAGGCACACATGCACATGAAAATATGCACACATACACCCCTACAGACACAAACACAACCTAAAACAAACACTGTACTATCTATCCAGACTTCAAAATTCAATTCTGAGAAAGACAGATAATACCAGCAAAGTTATAACAAAAAAGATGTGGGCCAATCCAGGATAGAAGGTCTTTCACTTAATTACCAGAGAATTCCAAATGCTTCAACTGGCTGTCATGGTAGGAATTACATAACAGATAGCACTTGACTTGAAATCTCTAATGCTATTAAAAGGGATAAAGCAATCTTATAAAAGAGAAAGGGTAAAGATTATGCAAAGTGAGTATGCTTTCATTATATTTTGTTATATTTTATAACCTCACCATAAATTAATTCAAAAATCTCTCCCACTTGAATTTAGAGATTTAAGTACAGTAAAGGCTACAAATGTTTAAACACATTATTATTTTTATCTGGCATATATTAGTGTAACTGTTTTATCCAACCCCATCAATTAGTTCAGTAATCAAATGTATTTTAATTTTATTTAAAGTGTAAATTAAATGATTCTAGAAGCCTAGTTTATAAGTTATAAGAAGCCTGTATTATATCTCAACTGACACCTCCCTGCACAATTTCATCACTCTTAGAAAAAACAGAGTATGCCAGGGTTTAATCCAGGCAAAGAGTCAGGTTGTAATACCTTGTTTAATTAAGCAAAATCTTGGGAGGTTGATTATTGAGCTAAGATGCCTCATTCATGTTTATTATTGTTGCTTCATAGCGTTAAATTGGCAACATCAGTTCCCTGAAAATTCCTGTTTCCCATTTCATGGAGTGTTTCTGCCTCTCTATGATGTTGTTGCCAGAATTATGGTCTGAAGCTGAATAAGGCAAGGTGTTTTTCTCATACCAAGTGTGATGACAGTTGAGACTTGCAGTCCGGCCATGTAGCCCTGATTCTACAGGATACTGTAACCAATAAAACCTGATTTCTCAGCAAAACCTGTAACAATTGTTATAGGTATTGTGAAAATCAGTGATTTCCATCCTACCCTCAGGTCTGTCAGCAGTCCCTGACAGCATTCACGTGCTGAAGGGAAGTGAAACAGGCAAGTAGAAATCAGTGTTCCCCAAGTATCCTCAGTTGTATGCCCATACGAGCACTCTATTCATCTGTATGATCACTAGATATTCATGTACTACTTCTCTATGATAGAGGCTTTTAATACAATTTTAATTAAGTCTCTCAAAGTGGTAGGATATAGGACGCTCTACAAACAGAAATTCACTAGATACAAAATTTGTTTTGTAATATCTACTACTATAAAGTAATGTCAACCTAGTTTTAGGATGTACCATATACTCTTGTCATGTTTAGTGGTTATGGACTGATGGGTTTATTAGAGACATTCTTTAAGTCTCAGAAAAAGATAATGTGTGTGCAGGCCTCACTCTGTTCTCTCCTAAGAAAACCTCCCATGCCTTTTCAGATTCTCAACTTGCAACATTCCATTGACCCATAAGAGCTGATATACATGGAAGACTGACTGCATCATCCTATAACCAAAGCAATTTACAGACTTTCATCAAAATAATGTTTCTCAAGCTAGGACAATTCTTCTCTTTTTCTGGGATATAGTCAACAATGTCTAAAACCACTTTTGCTATCACAACTGGGAAGTATTATTGGCATCTAGTGGGTAAAGGGCAGGTATTCTACTACATCCCCTAAAATGTCCAAGACAGTCTCACACAGCTAAGAATTATCCTGGCTAAAATATCATTAGTGCCAGAATTGAGAGATAGTGCTTTATAAGATTTTCTGTATAAGTACAGTTTACTGTTTTCACTTTTAAACTCCATTCATCTTGGATTTCCTGATGCTAAAATTTTGTAGCATTCTTTATATATTTTCAAATACTTAAACTCACATCAAATTTCCTTGAAATAGAGTTTATAGGCAAGATTCCATTATAAATAAAATAAAATTATAAGAAAAGTATTTACTCAAAAAATGTGATAATATTTCTTTTTTTCAAATCAAAGGGTAAACTAGGAAGTCAGAAAATACAAATACATTAATGAAAAACATCAAATTGTTCCAAATTAATTTTGGTTTAGAACTTACAAAAGGTTTAGAGAAAAAAAAATGTTGTGTGTGTGTGTGTGTGATTGTGCATATTTATATTTTGTTGATTAGAAGCAATATATGTTACATTAATTAATACTGAGTATTAAAATGTATTTAATTTTTAGTATTTGCTTTATAAATATATTACATTTATAATCATAAAAATACTAAAGAAGTGTCATTTAATGATATTTTTGGACAGGGTATAGATTCTCAAATCAGACCTACACATGCAATCAATTAGTTTAGGACAAAGGTAAGCTTGCAGTTTGGGTGAAGAGAGAATGGTCATTTTAATAACAGTACTGTGACAGATATATATCCAAATAAATCATCTTAATTCAATATTCTTAACAATAATAACCTTCAACGTATACGTGGAAGTTTATCCCAGACATAATACAGGCATAAATGTGAAATGATAAACAATAAGGGTTTTGGAAAAAATCTAAATATCTTTGTGATCATGTAGCAGGAAAGAAAACGACCAGAAAAAAGAAAACCATAATGGAAAATAATGTGTAATTTAGACAATATTAAAATTAGGAAACACTATTTTCCAAAGATACTATTAAGAGAGTCAAAAGGCAAATATATAGACTGCAGAAAGATATTTGGAATTGATATATTCATTCTCGAGTCTAGAATACATGAAGAATTCCCACTGAGAGACCAGACCATCAAGAAGACTGGCACAGTCCATGAAGATTTTCAGAAGAAAGGCGTTGAGAATGGACAGAGGAAGAATGCAGGTCCTGGTTTGAATGTGGAGGAAGTTGGGAACCCTGCACAGGGTTGCTGAATGCCAGAACTTATTTCCGGTCCTGAAAATCTTCTGGGGAAAGAGTAAGTTAAATAGCTATGGAGTGGCCCCCACATAACACAGACCTCTGGAATCACAGCTGCAGAAGACCTCACAACCCCCACAGATATTTGGACTGGAAGGAGAAACTATTTAGGGAGTTAGCAGGGAGAGAACTCAAGCCTGTGCAGAACCCAGAGGTTTTGGTGTGGGAAGAGTAGCAGCGGAGCATGACCACGGATGCCCATCCCCTCAGTCTCACTACACTTCTTTACGTGGCTTTGGCATATGTTAACTGTTGAATCTGAACAGATCAGGTCTGTTTTGCCTGTCTACAGGGTCAGCCTAATTTGAGGGCCCCACTGTCTGCTGGCCTCTCCCAGGGTCCCTTTCTGGATGTACCTACTTGGAGTGTAGCCCCAGATACCCAAACAGAATGCCTCCTAGAGACTGCCACCACAGCTCTTTCACCAACAGGCCCTTCCTAACCATCAAATAATTTCTGCAGACAGATGTCCACCAGCACAAATTCATCTACAACCTCTACTGACTGCTTTTTCTGTGTGCATACACGTGGATCTTGGCACCCCACATCGAGTGCTGTAGGTAGTGAACTGGGAATTGATTCCTCCAGTGCAGCAGGTGTTTAACCCCAAAGGGCTCAAAAACAAAGCAGTGGGACTGGTCCCAGCTTCCTATGTTATAGAACATAGTCCAGAAGCACTGAGTTGAGCTATGGCCCCTGAAATAATACAGAAACAAAGCCAGTCAACTGACTGCAACTTATACCACCGTCAAAACCTCTAAGGAATCAAAGTATATAAAAGCAAAAATCCTCATCCAAAGACAGCAGCATCGAAGATTAAAGAACAATAAGTTCACACAGATGAGAAAGAACAAGGAGAAGAACTCTGGCAACTGAAAGATGTGGAAAGGCCTGTTACCTCTAAATTGCCACACTAGTCCTCAGCAATGGATCTTAACCAGGCTGAAGTGACTGAAATGACAGATATGGAATCCAGAATCTGGACAGTAACGAAGATCACTGAGATTCAAGAGAAAGTTGAAACTGAATCAAAGGAATATAAAGATTCCTTGAAGTAAAATGATACAAGAGCTGAAAGATGAAATAACTATTTTAAGAAAAAGCAAACTTATCTAATAGAGCCAGCTAGATAGAAAACTAATATAAAAACTTGTGATAAAAAAACTAATCACAAAAATTTCATGATTCACTTGGACGTATTAACAGCAGAATAGACCAAGCAGAGGAAAGAATCTCAGGGCTCAAAAACAAGTTCTTTGAATCAATTTACTCAGACAAAGATAAGGAAAAAAGAATAAAAAGCAGTGAAAAAATTTCTGAGAAATATGATGGGATTATGTAAAGAGACCAAACCTGTGACTCATCAGGAAAGAGAGTAAGCAAATTGAAAAACATATTTGAATATATTGTACATTAAAATTTCCCTGACCTCACTAAGGAAGTTGACATTCTAATTCAGGAAATTCAGAGAATCCTTGCAAGATCCAATACAAGACAACCGTCCCTGGGACACATAGTCATGAGATTCTCCAAGGCTAGCGTGAGAGAAAGAGTAGGTTATGTACAATGGGAAATACATCAGGCTATCATTGGACCTTTCAGTAGAAACCTTATAAGCCAGAATAGATTATGGGCCTCTATTCAGCATTCTCAAAGAAAGAGATGTCAACCAAGAATTTAATATACAGTCAACCTAAGCTTCCTAAGCTAATGAGAAATAAAATACTTTTCAGATAAGCAAATGCTAAGGCAATTCATTGCCACTGGACATGCCTTACAAGAGGTATTTAAGAGAGTGTAAAATATGGAAATAAAAGACTGCTACAGGCCACCACAAAAATACACTTAAGTACATAGATCATTGACACAGCAAAGCTACTATAAATTAAGTCCACATAACAAGCAGCCAACAACATGATGACAGGAAAAAATCCTCACATAGCAGTATTAACTTTGAATGTCAGTGGGCTAAATGCCATACTTAAAAGTCACAGAGTGGCAAGTTGGATAAAGAAGCAACACCCAATGGTATCCTGTCTTCAAGAGACCCATTTTACATGTGAAAACACCTATAAGCCAAAAGTAAAGAAACAAAGGAAAATATATCAGGCAAATGGGGAGAAAAAAGCAATAGTTTCTATTCTTGTATCTGATAAAATGGACTTTAAACTTATAACAATCAAAAGGACAAAGAAGGACATTACATACTGACAAAGCATTCAATTTATATATTTAAAAAATTTACTAATAACTGTTATAAATATATATGCACCCAAAACTAGAGCACGCAGATTCATAAAATAAGTTCTCAGAGACTTATAAAACCATACAATAGTAGTGGGAGAATTCAACATTCCACTGAAAATATAAAACAGATCATCAAGGCAGAAAACTAACAGAGATATCTGAGACCTAAGCACAACACCTGAAAAAAATGGATCTAAGAGATATCTACAGAACACTCCACTCAGAAAAAAATCAGAATATATATTCTTCTCATTTCTACATGGCACATATTTTAAAATAAACAGCACACCCATCCATAAAGCAATTCTCAACAAATTCAAAAAAACCAAAATCACACCAAGCACGTTCTTGGGGCATGGTCCAATAAAACAGAACTCAGTATCAAGATCTCTCAAAACCATAATATCAAATGGTAATTAAGCAACCTGTTCCTGTATGACTTTTGGGAAAGCAATAAAATTAAGTCAGGAGTTAAGAAATTATTTTAAACTAATGAAAACATTAAACACACCAGAGTTTTTGGGACATAACTAAAGCTGTATTCAGAGGAAAGTTTATAGAGCTAAACACCCACATCTAAAAAGTGAGAAAGATCTCAAATTAACAACCTATCATCACTCCTAGAGTAATTAGTAAACCTAGCAAATAAATCCCCAAAATAACAGGATAAAATAAATAATCAAAATCGGAGCTGAACTGAGCAGAGCAGAAACAAAGAAAAAAGAAAGTTACAAAAGGTCAATGAAACAAAAAGCTGGTTTTTTTTTTGAAAGAATAAATAAGATAAACAGACTACAAGCTACACTAATAAAGAGAGAAAATCCAAATTAACACAATGAAGATTAATAAAGGAGACATTACCCTAGACAACCCCACAAAAATATAATGCAAAAACCTCAGAGATTATTATGAATACTTTTCTGTACACAAAATTAAAAATGTGGAAATGTACCACCCCCCAAGATTGAACCAGGAAGAAATTGAAACCCTGAACAGACCAATAATGAGTTCTGAAACTGAATCAATAATAAAAAGCCTAGCAACCGGAAGAATCCCTAGACCAGATAAATTCACATCCAAGTTCTACAAGAAGTATAGAGAAGAGCTGGTACCAATCCCATTGAAACTTAAAAAAAATAATAAAAAAGAAGAAGGGCCTCCTTTCTAATTCATTATGTGAGACCAGCATCATTCTGATACCAAAACCTGGCAGAGATACAATGGGAGAAAAAAATTAAAAACTTCAGGCCATTATCCCTTGTTGCAGGAAGTCAGGTACCTTGTACAGAGGGACCATCTGAAGCTGCGGCAGAAGAACGTAAATTGTGAAGATTTCATGGACCTTTGTTAGTTCCGCAAATTAATACTTTTATAATTTCTTACACCTGTCTTTACTGCAATCTCTGAACACGAATTGTGAAAATTTCCTGGACACTTATCACTTCCCCAATCAATACCCTTGTGAGTTCCTATGCCTGTCTTTACTTTAATCTCCTAATCCCATCATCTTCATAAGCTGAGGAGGATGAATGTGGCCTCAGGACCCTGTGACGATTGCATTAACTGCACTAGTTGTTTGTAGAGCATGTGTGTTTGAACAATATGAAATCTGGGCACCTTGAAAAAAGAACAGGATAACAGCAATCTTCAGGGAACAGACTTGGAGTCTGACTGCCAGTGAGCCGGATGGAACAGAGCCATATTTCTCTTCTTTCAAAAGCAAATAGGAGAAAAATGGCTGAATTCTTTTTCTCAACAAAGAACATCCCTGAGAAAGAGAATGCACCCTGAGGGTAGGTCTATAGATGGCCCCCCTTGAGGTGGCTGCCTTTTACGGTTGAAGCCGAAGGGATGAAATAAGCCCCAGTCTCCTGTAGTGCTCCCAGGCTTGTTAGGATGAGGAAATTCCCGCCTAATAAATTTTGGTTAAACAGGTTGTCTGCTCTCAAACTCTGTCTCCTGATGAGATGTTATCAATGACAATGCATGCCTGAAACTTCATTAGCAATTTTAATTATGCCCCATCCTGTGGTCCTGTGATCTCGCCCTGCCTCCATTGCTTTGTGATATTTTATTACCTTGTGAAGTATGTGCTCTCTGTGACCCACACCCTATTTGTGCACTCCCTCCCCTTTTGAAAATCACTAATACAAACTTGCTGGTTTTATGGCTCGGGGAACATCACAGAACCTGCCAATATGTGATGTCTCCCCTGGACACCCAGCTTTAAAATTTCCCTCTTCTGTACTCCTTCCCTTTATATCTCAAACCAGCCGAGATGCTTAGGGAATAGAAGAGAACCCACGTTAACCATTGGGGGTGGGTTCCCCCGATAATCCCTGATGAACACAGATGCAAAATTATTTAACAAAATACTAGCAAAACAAATCGAGCAACACATTAAAAAGCTAACACACCACAATCAAGGAGGATTTATTCTTTGGATACAAGGTTGATCCAACATAGACAAATCAATATAAATACATATGATTCATCAGATCAACAAAACTAAGAAAGAAAAAAGAAAACCCACATAATCTTGTCAATAGATGCAGAAAAGGCTTGTGATAAAATTCAGTATTTCTTCATGCTAAATATTCTAAAACAACTAGGCATCTAAGACGCATATATCAAAATATTAAGTCATCTATGATAAAACCACAGCTAACATCATATGAAACAGGGAAAAGTTACAAGTATTCCTCTTTAGAACCAGAACAAAATGAGGTTGCCCACTCTCATCACTCCTATTCAACAAAGTATTGAAAGCCCTAGCCAGAGCAATCAGACAAGAGAAAAATAAAAAAATAAAACACATGCAAATAGGAAGTAAGGAAGTAAAACTATCTTTTTTCACAAATAATAAGACTCTATACCTAGAAAACTCCATAGTCTCTGCCTGAAAGCTCTTTGATCTGATAAACAACTTTAGCAAAGTTTCAGGATGCAAAATCAATGTACAAAAGTCGATAGCATTTCTATACACCAACAATGACCATGCAGAAACTAAAAAAAAAAAAAAAAAAAAAAAAAAA
>NW_012107552.1:240014-247209 GCF_000951045.1 Mandrillus leucophaeus
CCATAGACAAAAAAAATAATAAAATACCTAGACATACAGCTAAGTAGGGAAATGAAATTATCTCTGCAATGGGAGTTACAAAACACTGCTCAAAGAAATAAGAGATGACAGAAACTAAAAATATTCCATGCACATGGATAGAAATAATCAATATTGTTCAAATGACCATACTGCTCTGAGCAACTTACAGATTCAATACTATTCCTATCGAACAATTAAAGACATTCTTCACAGAACTTGCAAATACTGTTTTAAAATGTATATGGAACCAAAAGAGCCTGAATAGCAAAGGTAATTCTAAGAAAAAAGGAAAATGAAGCTGGAGGCATCACATTACCTGATTTCAAACTATACTAAAGGGCTACAGTAACCAAAATGGCGTAGTACTGGCACAAAAGCAGACACATAGACCAATGGAACAGGTTAGAGAACCAAGAAATAAAGCTGTACACCTACAACCATGTGATCTTCAACAAAATTGACAAAAAAAAAAAAGGAATGGAGACAAGACTGCCTATTCAACAAATTGTGTTGGCATAACTGTCTAACCATATGTAGAATATTGAAACTGGGCACCTTCCATTCACCGTACACAAAAATCAACTTGAGATGGGTTAAAGGCTTAAGCGTAAAATCTTAAACTGTGAAATCTCTAGAAGAAAACCTATAAAATACTATCATTTTGTGCTGAATAGACGTCCTGTCAAAGATTTCATGATGAAGATTCCAAAAGCAATTGCAACAAAAACAAGAATTGACAGGTGGGACTTATAAATTAACAAGCTTCTGCACATGAAAAGTAACTATGAACAGAGTCAACAGACAACCTAGAAAATAGGAGAAAATACTTGCAACTTATGCATATGACAGAGGTCTAATATCCAGAATATATTAGGAACTTAAACAAATTAACAAGCAAAACTCAAATAACCCCATTAAGAATAGGCAAATGTCATGAACAGAAGCTTCTGAAAAGAAGACATACTCGGCCGGGCGCGGTGGCTCAAGCCTGTAATCCCAGCACTTTGGGAGGCCGAGATGGGTGGATCACGAGGTCAGGAGTTCGAGACCATCCTGGCTAACACGGTGAAACCCCGTCTCTACTAAAAAATACAAAAAACTAGCCGGGCGAGGTGGTGGGTGCCTGTAGTCCCAGCTACTTGGGAGGCTGAGGCAGGAGAATGGCTTGAACCCGGGAGGCAGAGGTTGCAGTGAGCTGAGATTGTGCTATTGCACTCCAGCCTGGGCAACAAGAGTGAAACTGCCTCAAAAAAAAAAAAAAAAAAAAAAAAAAAAAAAAAGACATACTCATGGCCAACAGGCATATAAAAACTGCTCAGATCACTAATCATTAGAGAAATGTAACTTGAAACCACAATGAGATACCATCTCTTGCCAGTAAAATGGCTCCTATTAAACAGTCAAAAATGTGCAGATGCAGGTGAGGTAGCAGAGAAAAGGGAATGCGTACACACTGTTGGTGTGAATGTCAGTTAGTTCAGCCACTGTGGAAAGCAGTTTGGAGATTCTTCAAAGAACTCAGAACTGCCATTTGACCCAGTAATCCCATTACTGGTTATATACCCCAAGGAATATAAATAGTTCTACCATAAAAACAGATGCATGTTTTTTCATCAAAGCACTATTCACAATAGGAAAGATATGGAATCAACCTAAATGCTCATCAACAGTGGACTGGATAAAGAAAATATGATAGGCATATATGCAGGGGCCTTTGAAAACAGTATGCTGAGAATAGATAGGGCTCAAGGACAGTATCTCCAATTGAACTTTTAATGAACTCCTGTAGGCGCCAAGAAGGCGGGCAGATAAGGAAGAGCATAGAGACAAGGAACTGAGTAGAAGGTTACATCTGGGAAAAGAAAGTTTGTTTTGCATTGCGTTCTTTCTGCTGATGTGGGCTTTATGGAGTATAAATAAAGTGAGGCGGAGGCTCTGAGTGCGGCCGCCATGTTCTCTGTTTGTCTTTGTCTTTTGTGTCCTTTCATTCTCCACCACCCCCGGCACGGACCCCAATACATATATATATATACACCATGGAATATTATGCAGGCATTAAAAAAAATCATGTCCTTGCAGCAACATGGATGGAGCGAGAGTCCATTATCCTAAACGAATTAACACAGGAACAGAAAGTGACATGCTGCCTATTCTTACTTATAAGTGGAAGCTGGACATTGAGTGCACATGGAAACAGGGAAGAGAACAACAGACACTGGTACTTACTTGATGGTGGATAGTAGGAGGAGGGTGAGGATTGAATACCTACTGAGGACTGTGCTCATTATCCGGGTGATGAAATAATAATATGTACACCAACTCCCAATACATGCAATTTACCCATGTAACCAATCTGTGCATGTACTTCCTGAACCCAAAAGAAAAAGTTGGAAAGAAAAAATAGGCAATAGGCCAAGAGCAGTGGCTCATGCCTGTAATCTCAACACTTTGGGAGGCCGAGGTGGGTGGATCACCTGAAGTCAGGAGTTCCGGATAAGCATGACCAGCGTGGTGCAACCCCGTCTCTACTAAAAATACAAAAATTAGCTGGGCGTGGTGACTGACACATCTAATCCCAGCCACTTGGGAGGCTGAGGCAGGAATATTGGTTGAACCTGGGAGACAGAAATTTCTACACCATTGAACTGCAGCCTAGGCAACAGAGACTCCAGCTCAAAAAGCAAACAAACAAACAAACAGGCAATAACATTTGACAAATAACTTAAATGGTGATATGGTTTGGCTGTGTCCCCACCTAAATCACATCCTGAATTGTAGCTCCCATAATTTTCATGAGTCATGGGAGGGACCCAGTGGAAGGTAATTGAATCACGGGGGCGGGTCTTTCCTGTGCTGTTCTCATGATAGTGAATAAATCTCATGAAATCTGATGGTTATGTAATGGGGAATTCCCCTGCACATGCTCTCTATTGCATGCTGTCATGTAAGACATCCCTTAGCTTTTCCTTTATCTTCTGCCATGATTGTGAGGCCTCCCCAGTCACGTAGAACTGTGAGTCCATTGCATCTCTTTCTTTTATAAGTTACCCAGTCTCAGCTATTTGTTTCTTAGCATCGTGAGAACAAACTAATACAAATGAAAGAATCATAAATTATTTAAAAATAGGAAATAAAATCATTAAGATAGTCAACTTTATTTTTTATCAGCTAAATGCATATATAAACCAAAGCAAGAACACAATAGATATACTATAGTGATTAAAATAGGGGGAAAAAAACTAGTAATTGTCAAGAATGTCAAGCAAACAAAACCTACATACATTGCTAATGGAAGTACAAGTTGTTACAATGAACAGGTCTTCTGTAAAATTGTTTGATGCTATTTACTAAAGCTGAGAACCATTCTGTATGAATCAGCAATTCTTCTCCAAGGTATTTATCCAAGAGAAGTGCTAACAAATGTCTGCCCAAAGTACAAGAATGAAGACTAGCTCTATTTGTAAGTCAAAAATTAGAAACAATAGAAGTATTTTCTAGCTGTGCAGTGGGAATAAAATTATACCATAGTAAAATAATCTAAAGCATTATGACCATGAAAATGAACAAATCATAACTACAGCAACAACGTGAATGACTGTCACATGCATTATTTTGAGTGAAAGTTGTCACATGTGAAAGGGTAAATATAAAATTATTTTATTTATACAAAGTTAAAAATCAGCAAACTAATCTATGTTGTAAGAATCAAGATAGTGGTTAGTTTATGGGATGAATTGTGATTGGAAGAAGAGATAATTCAGATCCTCAGTTGCTGATTATGTTCTCCTTCTTGTGGATGTAGTTTAATGGATATGTTCAGTTTGTGAACATCTTAAATTACAAGATTTCACACTTTCTTGGTATGTGTTTTACTCAACAAAATACACGAAAATATTAAGGGAGTGAAATCATTTTCTCATTCTTTACCAAGCATACAAAATATTATTTTTGTATGCACTGTTGAATTTGAATTATAATACTTTTATTTTACTCAACAGAAATTGAACATGGATTCTTATTATAAAATAGTTTCAAACACCTTTTGTTCAGATTAGATGAGGTATCTATTTATCCCCAATAAGGACTCTGGGAAAATGATATAATCCTCTTCAAACTGAAGTTCTTTATAAATAAAATTTAGATAAGCTATTCACAAGCAAATATTTCGCAATTAAATTAGAAATTGTATGTAAAACTTAGCACAAATCCTACTACAAAAATTTAGTTCACATTACTTAATCTTTTTTCCTCTCCATCTTTAAATATTTCAAATGAAACTATGTACATATTCTGATCAATAATAAATTGAAAACTAAACAAAATAAATAGTTTCATTTTTCATTTAACAATTGGGCACCTTGAATATCATTTATCAGCACAAAAATTGCTTAATCCTGTTACCACGACACATGGCAAGTCCTTCTGCTGCCACATCTTTCATCTAATAGACCCTGCTAGATGCTGTGGGTAGTGATCATTATCATTTATATTTGTCATCAGATATAAACCACGCAGCCCTAAGATGAATATAGCTACTCAAAGCTCAAAATCTCTAGTAGATATTTGTCATCACATTTGTATGAAGAATATTAAAATATATTGCTATTTTTAACTGGGTTTATACTGAAAAATTACACTACCTAGTTTAGTGACTTAAGCATTCTTCCTTGGTTGTAACCTTCTTCTTGGAGATTAAACAATGAACTTCATGATTTACCTGCTTTACATGTCTCTAATACCCAGATCAAAGTGGGAAGAGGACTAAGAAAATGAGGGAAAACAGCTATTTCTATTAAATTTGTGTTTCTCCCTGAATCAGCTTGGATGTGAACCTTCTACAGTTTTAGCTGGAGACTGAGAACATCACTTTTTATAGTTCAAGAGTTTAATGTTGTGCTTAATATTGTGCATATATGTCATATGGGGAGATAACTGTCAGTAGAGAATTAAAGGCAAAACAATTGAAATATGTATTGAAGTAACAATAACTAGAAAATGGTCAGACATGGGTTTATAATTACCCTTGAGTGATATAGTATATTAATTCATGTTGAAGGGTGTTTGCTAACAGTCAATAAACTGGGATACTAACAACTGGGTATAAAATAATTTCAAAATGTTTCACTACTGAAACATGCTGATAGTTCAAGGTACTGAATGTAAACAGTGAGAACACTTGGACACAGGATGGGGAACACCACACACCAGGGCCTATCGTGAGGTGGGAGGACAGGGGAGGAATAGCATTAGGAGATATACCTATTGTAAATGACGAGTTAATGGGTGCAGCACACCAACATGGTATACATATACATATGTAACAAACCTGCACGTTGTGCACATGTACCCTAGAACTTAAAGTGTAATAAAAAAAATCTACAAAAGTAAAAAAGCAGTGCTTTCAGTTCAAAAGCCTTGCAAAATTCTGATTCGAATAATTAAAAACTAAAAGCTGTGGCCCAAGACCAAGCAATGGCAGGTGCACTAAGATAATATTCAAGAAAGGCAAATTCATGTTAGAAAATAGGAAACCAAGTCTAATTAAGTAAATTAGGGCAAGTACTCAGTTGCAAGTTAAGCACAAAGCATTAATGAATATTCGGCTGCATGCAGTGGCTCATACCTGCAATCCTAGCACTTTGGGAAGCCTACGTTGGGAGGATCACATGAGGCCAGGGGTTTGAGACTGCAGTGAACTATGATTGAACTACTGCACTTCTCTGTAGGCAACAGAGTGAGATCTTGTCTACAATCAATCAATCAATCAATATAAGCATTCACTCAGAGTCTTGCCAAGAGGAAGTTACATGAACTAAAGAGAGGCATTTTCTATCTCTCAATTGAACAAAAGTCCCAAACCTGGCTGGAGTGTCTCTGCTCTTGTGCTGTACCATCCTATACAATAATAATCCACCCTCTGGATATACAGTTTCTTCCAGTAATTTGATTAGAGATTGATATAGAAACCAAGGGTCTGGCATGTGGGGACCAAAAATAAACGTTTACTGAAAAGTAGTGAAATAAGTACTCTACAAAAACAAAAAAAATTAAAAAGTGCTACATAATCAGTTTTCTGCTCTTCAATTTTAAGTTGGAAGTTGCTTATTATGGAAAATAATTGAACTTCTTTATCTTCCTAATGATGTTATCCTTAAATATTGGAGGTGTTTACATGCTAGTAATGGATACTTTATACATGGTGAAGGAAAAAACATTTAAATTTATTTCTCAACCAAAGTTATTTTTATTAACATCTAGAAAACATTTTAATATATATCTCTCTATATATAAGTAGATAAAATATGAAGTTATAAACAAAATAGATTTATAAATTATGAATAGATAACAGATTTTAGAATATTGCTTAGAATTCCATTGTTTCAAAGAAATAAGTATGTCTCATTTTTAGGTGTTCTAGGCAAAATTCTGAGAATGTTCCTTCCTACAAACAATTTCCCACACTACTTCCAAAAACTTTGAGTATTATGGGTTTTCATGTCCATAAAAATATCACTTTACACAATAGAGGGACTTGCAAACATAATTAAGTCTACTGTATTAGTCAGGGTTCTCCAGAGAAACTGAACCAATGGGAAATATACTTTTCATATACATAATCTCTTTTTAGGAATTGGGTCACATGATTATGGAGTCTGAGAAGTTCCACAGCCTGTCATCTGCAAGATGCTATTAGTCCTGACAAGTAAAGAGCTTGGAAATAATCACTACAGTATTCAGCAAAACAATAATAAGCTGAACAAACGGAAAATAAACAACTATTTTCAAATCTATCAAAGAGTTGATGTCGCAGGGGAAGTTCCTACCCCAAAACCTGAATAGGCCTATGAATACAGAGAAATATAGTCAAAGAATGGTAGGGAGATAATAAAAATGCAAGCTAACGTGTTTGCTACACATATATCTAATAAAAGATTTATATCCAAAAGGTACAAAGCACTCTTTAGACTCAACCGTAATAACACAAACAACTCAATTATATAATGGGCCAATTATCTGAGCATGCATTTCACCAAAGCTGTTATAAAGATGGCAAATAAAAATTTGAAAAGGTACTCAACATCACACATCATTAGATAATTGTCAATTAAAACAAGATATAAAAGCGTTCCTATTTCTCCACATCCTCTCCAGCACCTGTTGTTTCCTGACTTTT
>NW_012107552.1:251354-257073 GCF_000951045.1 Mandrillus leucophaeus
GTTATACCTGATGTAAATGACGAGTTGATGGGTGCAGCACACCAACATGGCACAAGTATACATATGTAACAAACCTGCACGTTATGCACATGTACCCTACAACTTAAAGTATAATAATAATAAATTAATAAAAAAAAAAGAAATCCAAAAAAAAAACAAGATATAACTGAGTATTTATTAAAATCCAAAATACTGACAACACCAAATGCTATTGAGAATTCAACACCCTAGAAACTCCAATCCATTTCTAGTGGGAATTCATAATGATACAGCAACTTTGGAGCACAGTTCAGCAATTTCTTTTGAGGCTAAACACAGTCTTATCACATATCCAGCAATCACACTTCTAGATATTTACCCGATTTAGTTGAAAATATATGTCCACACAGAATTATGCACACATCAAAGTTTACAGAAGTTTTATTCATTATAGACAAAAACTGGAAACAATATGTCCACAGATATGTAAACAGATACTCTGTGGTACATCTATACATTGAAATATTATTTAGTGATAAAACTATATGAGTTGCCAAATTGCCAAAAGACATGTAGAACCCTTCCATGTATATTGGTACGTTGGGGGAGGAAAAGCCCTCTGAGAAGGCTTTATATTGTACTATTCTTTCTGTATGGCATTCTGGAAAAGGGAAAACCACAGAGACAGTAAAAATGGCAGGGTTCCTAGGGATTTGAGGGAGGACATATTAGTATGGACAAGCCATGCACCTGCATTATCTTCTCAATGTATTTTTTATGCATTATTCTTTGTTGTATCAGCAGTCATTAATTGCCATGTTTTATTGATTACTTAGTTTTTTTCTTCTTTGCCAGATTTGTAAAATTTCTATTCATGAGATAAAACATACTATATTCTCAACTAACTATTGAAACTCACTAAAATTGAAAGGCAAAATCAGCCAAAAATGATAGTGTGGTGCTTAGAATACTGTTGAATCACAAAGCCATTAATTTGTTTTTGTTTGTTTTTCTTTGTATTTCAAGATTCTCCCAACAAGTCTTTTATTAGACCTTTTCTTTTTAATGAATCATTTTAACAAAAGATAAATTTTTCATTTTTCTGATTATGAAGTAAAAAGTTTATTGCTAGTATTTAGGGAGCTGATATTTAAAATAGCTAAAGTCATCAACTTTACTGTGTAGGCTTCTACTTAATGCCCATCTTTTCATTAAGACATATTTCTTCACCCTCAATTACATGTTTTAGGGGGAACCTTTCTATGTCACATTCTCTGGAAATAATATAACTTTATGTCATCTGGCACAGCTGCCTTGTTGGGGCAGGATTAAAAACTGAATCTAGTGTTTTAATAACTGTTTTGTATGCAACCTATATAAATAAAAATCATATCAACACCTATAGAGTCATTACTACATGCCACTTGCTCAAGGACCCTATGCTTATTAATTCCTTTAATTCTCTCAACAAACCTTTGTGTTAGGTAATCTTATTGAAAAAATTGAGGTAGAGATAGATTAATCAACTTGTCTAAGGTAACATAGTTTTTGAAAACCTCAAGAAGTTTGGCTCAAGATACTTCTCTTCACCATTACACTAATTTGCTACTCATGCTTTTTAAATACTCATTGCTATTTAGGACAACCTGTATCCATACTTTCAAAGGTAGATGGCACATGGAATCCTGAGCTGCAACTGCACATATCCTCAGGCTTCTTAATGTATTTTCCCCATGAACGGACTGATACTACTCTTGCTGGTTTACTCATGCAGTAACAAATCAGCTGTCTCCTTGGTAGATGCCCAAAATATGATGCTATCACTTTTCTCTTGCTCTTAGTTTTTATGTGTTTGTTATGTTTTTACATGAAAGAATGGATATGTTTTCTAAAATTCTAATTTTTTTACCAACATATTTTCAATCTAAATTGATACATTTCTCTAAGTCAATACAATGTAATGCCTCTTTGTATTTCTACCGATCGTAACAACAAAAATGGTTAACATGAGTAGCAAAGAAGTTAGGAAGAGTATTGCAAAACCTTTGGGAAATCTGTTAGATACAGTGCCATTGAATGTGATAAAGTATAAAATGAGTAGTTTTCAATCATTAATTGTATTATTCTCTGCATTGTTTCCAAAATGCATGAAGGATTCTACAAACTAGAGATTTGCTTCTCTATGGTACTGTGCATTGTCTTGTCTAGTGTTCAAGGTTTGGTGGCATCCTTTGCATTTTTAAACTCATAAAAAGTCTATTTCAGTGATAAAGTTAGCTTTAACTGATTCTATAACACAACTTGCCCTTCATGGCTAAATGATTCAGGGGTTTGTCTTGCTTTAGTAAAATCTGTCTGGCCTGATGTCTTAATACACACATCTGCAGAGGCAGTAGGTAATTAATGTTATTGATGGTACTCATTTGCTTTCCATCTTTCCACCAAACTCCTTACTAAAGTAGAATGGGCTTTCACATGAGAACTCTTTAAAGATGTCTTATATTATTTCTTTTCACAACTTGTTACTACTTACTTCCTCTAGAAAACATATTTTTATCTCTTTGCTAAAGCATATTCTAAGGTCACAATAGACACTACTTTTATTCACAGTGAAAAAGGGTGATGAATGTTTTCCAGAAGAGCCTTCATGTCCTTGATGGTTAACTTTTGTAATTGCTCGATTTTTCAGAGAATATAGTAAAGGTCTTTCAGGAAGGAATCAAATTGAATTAGGATGAATAAACCATTTTGGATGTTATTTAGTATCAATTAGCTATTGCTGAATAGTGTATTTTGAAAGTTTCTAAGAGTCTGCTTTGATTCTAAATTGGAAAACACCTTAAGCAGTTGATAAAACTTGTGTTCACCTAACATTGCAATAAAATGCAGGTGTGCTCATCTAAAGAGATCCAATTCACAATGAAATCTCATCTCATACAAGGTGCAGAATTATTTGTATAGTACTAGTAACTCATTTATCAAATACACATATTTCGATTGCTGAACACTACTTTCACACACTAAACCAAAGATCTTAATTCATATCTTGTGGTTTCTTCAATAGGCTGCCTCAATGTTTTTATTCACTGCAAAACATTTTTTTTCAAAAAAAAGAAAATGTAATCATACACAAATATATATATTATGCAGCGCTACACTTTGTGCAATCAAATAATAAAGTTGTGCTGTTAGTGACATTCGTATTTCTGAGATTGCTCCTACATTTAAATTATGTCATGAGTTTTATGCTGCTTATTAGAATATATGTTTGTTCCAGAAATAACTAATTAGCACAGGCCTATTAATTCTGTAGGACAAAGTAGCAGTCATAGAAAATTGGTAACAATTGTCAAGACAATGTATGCCCTTGTACAAAAATATTAAGATACTTATAGTATTTCTCTATTATAATGCAAATTGTCTTTGTTCGAAATTAATTTATAAATGAGTTTATAGACAAGATGTATTATAAAAACCCAAGCCATCTTTCCTTATATGAAAGAAGGAATAGAGTTAAGACATACTAAGTAATTTTAGTACTTTACATGGCATTTCATGGCTTCTTATTAAATTACAATAAAATTTAATTTTTTAAAAAATGAGCAAATTTTTGCACATTTATAATTGCTCTTGGTTATTTATCTTAAATAAACTATATCCATATATTTCATGATGAATCATTACTTTTTATATTTCACATGACCTGGGAGAACTCCTGAGAGTCTTTGAAAACTGTTAAGCTTATATTAAAAAATAGAACATAGATTCAAATGAGTAGAAAGGGAATGCAATGTGTTATAGATATGTGGAAAAACTGACAAGTCGAGTTTATAGGCATTGAATAAGAGATTGTCAATATAAGTTTGACAATCAGCTAGTGAATATTGCAAATTTATAAATTCAGCAAAGTGATGAGACGTATAATATAATGTAAAATAAGAGGAAGTGTTATAGGCAAAGGAATTTATCAAGATCTGTTTTTGTTGATTAATAATTGGTAATTTTTAATCTGAATAATTATTATCTGTGGAAAAACGTTCAGTTGAGTTCCCCAAATATTTATTGACACTATTTTGTATCAGTTTCTAGGTGATGTTTACAACTACATAAAGTATCTCTTCTTCAGGTACTTATTAATATGTAGGAGATGGAGAACCATGTGGCTACAAGAAAACAACACATTGTGTTAGAATAACAGAAAGCCTATCAGCCCGTCATCTAGTTTTTAAGCCCCGCATGCACATAGCACATATATACCTATGTAACAAACCTGCACTTTCAGCTCATGTATCTCAGAAATTAAAATAAAATTAAAAAAATAAAAAATAAAAAGAATAATGGAAAGCCTGAGATTCAGGTACCACTTGAATCACAGAAGACAGAAGATAAGATATTGAAAGTAGACCAAATTTGTGGATTGAAAATAGTAGACAAGTTGGCATTTTCCCATATTCATTCATGCAGTCATTATTGATCATCTGTTTTTTCCAAGCTTCCCTGATGGGCTCTGCATATACAGTGGTGATTCAGATAAAGTCCCTGCTATCAAGGAGCAGACAGTGCAGATTATACAAAGGTATGTAAATAAGAACATGAAAAACAGTGAATTAAACTAGTTGGTATTATCTCTTATGAGATCATATTTATTTAGTAACAAAGGGCTCTTGAACTTAAAATATGAGTATTTTCACAAACCTGTCAATCACTTTTAAAAATGGACAAATCTATACCTTTCCTTGTTCTGCCAAGGTCACTTAAGCACTGTACCCTATCCTAATGTCACACATCTAAGATTGACAGGAAAGGTAAATACCTTTCCTCTCCCATCCTGCATATTTTTTTCTTTAGAAACACTTTCTTTGACTGGTTCATTCCATTTGATTCCTTCTTATTTTCATTTCTCTTAGCAGATAAGCCCATTGTTCACCTTTCTATTATCAGCTTTTGGATATGACACTGCAGATTTTCTAGCTGGCATTTTTCTTCTCTTTTGAGCATACATTTAAAAGTATAATATTCAAAAGGGTTAAAATATGACTCCATTAAAAACATAAGTATAAAATAAACATGTCTTAGTAGTTCAAATGTAATAATAAAGTACCATAAAAAAGATGTCATATGAACAACAGAAATTTATTTTTCAAAGTTTTGGAGGCTGTGTGCTAGTTTCATCATATCTTCACGTTGTGGAAAGAGAACAAGAGAGCTCTCTGGGGTTCCTTTTATGAGGACACTAAACCCGGTCATGAGAGTGACTCCCGTGACTTATCTCCAAAGGACCCACCTCCTAATACCACAATATTTGGGGTTAGGATTTCAACATATATAAACATTCAGAGTATAAAAACATGTGTCAAAAACTTTACCTAATCCATTAATTAATGAGGTGACTGTAGAGGACTACGTGCTTGCAAACCAGACGTTCCCGAATAAGTCCTGCTCTTGCAAACGAAGCAGGACCTTCCCCGTAAGTCCTGCTCTTGCAAACGAAGCAGGGCGTTCCCAATAAGTCCTGCTCTTGCAAACGAAGCAGGGCGTTCCCAATAAGTCCTGCTCTTGCAAACGAAGCAGGGTGTTCCCGATAAGTCCTGCTCTTGCAAACGAAGCAGGGCATTGGGGGCTTGTTTATGTGTAAACATCTTGAAAATCCAGAAAGTCAGGGAAAGGTCAGAAAAACAACAATGTGTCTTGTGACTTGGCAACATTCCACAAACGACTGTATAAAATAAAGCAGAGCGCG
>NW_012107552.1:261767-262931 GCF_000951045.1 Mandrillus leucophaeus
AAAAAATTAGGCTCTTCTGCTCTAAAAGAAAAAAGGTTACCATCTGATATGTGTAAACGATGTGGCAAGGGTCGACCTTAGACCAATGAATGCCATTCAAAAACTGATAAAAGTGGGAATGTATTGTCACCCCTCTCAGGAAATGGGAGCCAGGGCCTGCAAGCTTGGGGCCCCAACAACTACAATGCAGGCCTACTGCAGTACCCAGTAAGCAGTGGCTTACAACATCAAGGAATGACCTCGAGTCCTCCTTAAAGACATCTTACCCTACCCCAGTTTCTCAGCTTTATGCTGCCACTAAGCAGAGTGTCACTGCTGACCTAGCTATTGTCCAACCTTATACTTTATCTCCTAATGGAGGAATATATAATTTGGCTACCAGAGTGTGTGGTCCTTTGCCAAAGGGACATGTAGGACTTTTACTAGGTCGAAGCAGCAGCGCTATGCGGTGGTTAATGGTGGTCCCAGGAATTATTGATCCTGATTTTACTGATGAAATCCTTATTATGGTACAAGTTTCATGATTTATGCACCTAGAGGCAAGGGAATATATTGCACAATTGCTTTTATTGCCTTTTTTTCCTTTCTTATCTAGAGATGTGTCTCGTCAAGGAGGTTTCGGTAGTACTGGGGAAACTGTTTTCTGGGAAACTTTAGTTTCTGATCAAACACCTTTATGTTCATGGTAAATTAATGGGATACTTTTTGAGGGATTAGTCGACCCAGGAGCGGATGTATATAATAATGTTTGGCTCTATAGTCTACCAAAGTGTCGAGCCCCTGAGCTGTGTAGGACCTAAAGGACAACAAGGAAAAGTGTTATTTTATATTGTTCCCATTAATATTAACCTTTGGGGCCGTGATCTTTTACAACAATTTGGTGCCTTTTTAAGCATTCCTCATATTTCTTCAGCTGTCAAAAATATGATGTTCAAAATGGGCTACAATCCTTTAAATTCTTAGCCACTGTCCACAAGCCTCAAGCTTTACAATTAAAGTGGAGAACTACAACTCCTGTTTGGGTGGAACAGTGTCCATTATCTAAAGAAAAACTCAAGGCTTTAAAGAATTTAATTAAGGAACAATTGGCCGAGGGGCATATTGAACCAAGTACTTCTGCATGGAATTCCCCTGTGTTTGTCTCCTCAAAAAAAAAAAAAAAAA
>NW_012107552.1:267716-269271 GCF_000951045.1 Mandrillus leucophaeus
GTTCCCGATAAGTCCTGCTCTTGCAAACGAAGCAGGGCATTGGGGGCTTGTTTATGTGTAAACATCTTGAAAATCCAGAAAGTCAGGGAAAGGTCAGAAAAACAACAATGTGTCTTGTGACTTGGCAACATTCCACAAACGACTGTATAAAATAAAGCAGAGCGCGCCATTCATGGTGGCCACCATGTTTGTCTTGTCTTGTGTTGTCTTGTGTGTTCATTCCTTTGTTTAGGAAACATGCAGACCCCAACATCTGGTGCAGCGAGCAGGGTCCGTGGCTCCACCAGAGCAAGGAACCAGAGGGGGAACACCCCTGGCAGGTAAATAAAGAAAGGGGGACCCACGGGAAAATTATGGGGAATTCCACATCTCTGGCCTCTGAATATTTGCAGTTACTCCAGGGACTGTTGATATTTATAGGAGTAGAAGTTAGTTAATGAACATAAGACTTTGAAGTGATTGTTTGCCCATGTTGAACAACATTGTTATTGGTTTCAATATCAAACCAAAGTGCAGTTAAATTGAAAGGAATGGTTACAAGTGGTTAAAGTCCTGTGTCGAGTTCATCAATGAGGGCAAATGATGCCTCTGACTTTGTGTACTTTGTGTAGTTCCATTACTCAGGCATTAGAGTTAGTTGAAACTGACTCAGAGCATGACAATACTGCCACAGGAGGTGAGGCATCTGAAGCTTTAGAGAGAAATGATCCTAGAGAGGAACATATTTATGCCCCGGTTGTTGAGGACAAGGAATTGGAAAAAGAGCTAATGCCTCCTTCATCTGAAGGAAATTCTGATTTGCAGCGTATTTTAGAGATGTTACAACAGTTGTTGAAATTGCAAGGTACTGCTGCTCCTGTTTCTCCTATCTCTCCGCCATGAGCCTTCCCTGTTACCTTCCCATCTGCTCCTTTGGAAAAGGATTTCCCTTTGCCTCCACCTCCAATCTCTTTGCCTATGTCAGGTCAGGTTTTCTCTGTGCCTTTTCCCCCTGTAGGAGAAAAGAAGGAATCGAAGGAAAAGGGCGATTTCGAGGAATTAGATTTATTCCCAATAACACGGGCTGCTTTCGACCCCAATGTTCAGTTCCCAAACGGTGGCCAGAATGTGACTTTTACAGCCCTACAATTTAAATTTTTAAAAGAAATGAAAGCTGCAATTTCTAATTATGGACCTCAGTCACCATTTGTTCTTGGCCTTCTCGATTCCTTCTCTTCAGAACATATGATGATTCCTATTGACTGGGAAACATTGGGACAGGCTGTCCTTGATCGTTCACAATGGCTTCAATTAAAAAGTTGGTGGTGGGAGGAAGCAAGAGTACAAGCTAGAAAAAAATGCTACCCGAAATCCCCCAGGACCTACTGAAGAGCAGCTTATGGTTTCAGGACAATATGCCACTCTTAATGCTCAGGCGGGCCTAGATGATATTGTTCTCACTCAGATTAAAGCGTTGTTTATAAAAGCATGGACTAAGGTTGAAATAGCGGGTAAAACTTCTTTGTGTTTTGTAAAGATCCTACAAGCAGCCACTGAGCCATATCCAGATTTTGTA
>NW_012107552.1:274188-274847 GCF_000951045.1 Mandrillus leucophaeus
ATTCCCCAAAACATCAAATTCTGAAAGCCCTTTTTACTTTAAATTTTCTCAACCATTGGCGCCAATTACAGCAGTCTGCAGTGGTGAAACATTTTGAACAGCCTTTAGAAAAGCCACAAACCAGTAATCTGTGGGTGTATTATCCTTCATTACAAGGGAAGTATTTAAAAGTAAAAGTTTTACAATGGGGCCGAGGCTATGCTCTTGTCCGTACAGGTGCCGGAGATGAGTGGTTTCCATCTCAACGGTTGAAACAGTGCCATGGTGAAGAGGAGACGATCTGAAGAGTTCCTGAAGGAATTCCAGGAGCTAAATCTCAGTGCTCAGAGAACATTCACTTTCAGAACTCGACATGCGGAGCCCCCGACTTGGGGACAACTGTAAAAGTTAAGAAGCTGAAGGGGTTGTTCAACAAGCTGGACAGCCCAAAACCCCACTGATTTTATTCCTGGCTATGCTGGCCATAGTAAATTGTCAGGTAACAGCTGGAGAATTTACTTACTGGGCTTATATTCATTTTCCATGCTTATATCAAGGTGTGGCCTGGGGAGACAGAGAAGTCCTAGTATTTACTAATGATACTGCTTGGATGCCATCGCCTTTTTAAAACCAGGATCCTGAATTAGACACTGGCACAGTAAATAGTTCATATCAATTTG
>NW_012107552.1:275652-287627 GCF_000951045.1 Mandrillus leucophaeus
TCAGCTAACAGTGTTGAATACCCGAGCTTTGTTGAAATGTGATTGGAACACTACCCAATTTTGTATTACTCCTGTTCCTTTTAACAGCACTGTACGTAACTGGACTGAGATAAAGAGACTTTTAATTGGTCATAATAATCTTTCCCTAGAAATACAAGGATTAACACAGAACATTTCTGAAACATTTCGCAATCAGTTAGCACTGCTGACTGGTGCAGATGTGATGACTGGTATTGCACAAAGTTTGACGTCTTTGAACCCTATGAGCCCTGTAAAAACTTTGCTGACCTCTGTTTCTAGTAATGTATTGATTGTTGTTTTTGCCTGTGTCATTTTCACAGTCTGCTGGAGATGGTGCCAAAGGGCAAACACTGAATCCCAGTGGGCCCAACATGTAATGATGGTTTTAAAAGAAATTCAAACTTGTAAATAAGGAAAGGGGAAAGGTAGAGGACTACGTGCTGGCAAACGAGACGTTCCCGATAAGTCCTGCTCTTGTAAATGAAGCAGGGCATTCCAGGTAAGTCCTGCTCTTGCAAACGAAGCAGGGCATTCCCAATAAGTCCTGCTCTTGCAAACAAAGCAGGGCGTTGGGGGCTTGTTTATGTGTAAACATCTTGAAAATCCAGAAAGTTAGGGAAAGGTCAGAAAAACAACAATGTGTCTTGTGACTTGGCAACATTCCACAAATGACTGTATAAAATAAAGCGGAGCGTGCCATTCAAGGTGGCTGCCCTGTTTGTCTTGTCTTGTGTTGTCTTGCGTGTTCATTCCTTTGTTTAGGAAACACGCGGACCCCAACAGGTGTCAAATCATATTTTTCAAAAAAACGTAAAATTATGACTTTAAATCTAAAATGAATGTTTCAGAAATTGTGTTAACTTTGATGATGTATGAGTAAGGAATTATGGCTCACTTGAAAAACATCTGAAAAATTAGGGTATTTACGATACATTTGCTGAATTATGTCTAAAACTTATTATCGCCCTACATATTCATAAACAATGACTTTTCAGGGACACACTCACTAAGTAAGTAAACAATGAGTCAAAATAGGAACATTTCTTTAGATAATATTAGGGTGGACTTTGCTCCTGTAATGAAATTACTAGGTAGAAATACAGTATGGCTTTTGGCCTTAATTCTAAGCTTCAGATACATTTTCCGGCACATTAGAATTTCTCCTCACCTGCTTAAGCACCATGTGGAAAACACACTTCCCAGTTAAACCTAGCCAAGCACTTCATTTTAGAATCGTAGCCTCATCCACTCATTTCCATACTGATCTCTGTAACAATTTTTGGTATTAATGTTATAAATCACCCCAGAAATCCAGCATCTTTACTGTAAAAATGATAATTTCAAATTTTACTCTTGATGATTCTTTGAATATTTTTAATAGATGAGCTCACCACCACATTTAAGAATAGTCGGCCAGGTGAGGTGGCTCACGCCTGTAATCTCAGCTCTTTGAGAGGCTGACGCAGGCTGATCACATAAGGTCAAGAGTTCGAGACCAGCCTGGCCAACATGGCAAAACACTGTCTCTACTAAAAATGCAAAAATTAGCTGGGCATGGTGGCACATACCTATAATCCCAGCTATTTGGGAGGCTGAGGCAGCAGAATCACTTGAACCTGGGAGGCAGAAGTTGCAGTGAGCCAAGATCATGCCACTGCACTACAGTCTGGGTGACAGACCGAGACTCTGTCCCTGCCTCTCAAAAAAAAAAAAAAAAAGATAAATGATAAAAAGATTAAAAAAAGAAAAAAAGAAAAGAAATAATAATCTTGGTGAAAAACAAAAAGCTACTATGATGATTTTTAAAATAGTAATTTTACGTGTTAATTTTATACGTGTACATCAAAAAGGCAGCCTGTATTTCTGAATATCTGGTTAATAGCTTTGTAGAAATTTCCATATGGCCCTGAAATAACGTAAGAGGCAATGCATACTGACTTCTGATAACACCCTAATTTGACGTGCATCCCACATTTCAACTGTAAGTCATGTAAAGAAAACTATTATCACTCTTTGTTGGTTGAATTTTCTGCTGTTGTTTTATTGTTTGATTGACTAGTGTTGATATATTATCTCACCTTTGGACAGTGTCTGAATTTTATTTTGCCTCATATTCTATATTCTTCAAAACCTGGAATGCCTTTGACTATGTAAGTGATTTAAAAAAAAAAAAAAGATTCATCTTGCATTGAAAATCATCCCACATAAGTTATCCAAGCAAGAGGTAACTTGGTTTTGAGCAAATAACATGAATTCTGAGATTAGACAGAACAGCATTTCCATCCCCACTTCTTGCCCTTACATTGTTTCATCTTGTTATTAAAGATGAACAAGTTATTAAAATAACTTGTTATTAAATAAATCTGAACAACTGAATTTCAATCACTGCTCTGAAAAAGTAAAGGGTATTTTGAAATACTATTTATAGTACCACTAAACACGTTGTCTGACATGTAACAGAATGACAATAATTTATTTTTTATTTCTTCCCATAACTTATCCTTTGTTTTCTCAACCTTAATTTCTCTCTTGAAATTAAGCCATGCTACTTTTTTGCAAGAAGATACTGGACCATCATATGTAGCATGCAGACATAACCAGTAGACCTCATTTCTCTGGCATAGAATGTTTTCTATACTTGACTATGCCAGATTTTTGTCCCCTTTTAATACTAGAAGGTTTAGATCAATGTCACTACTCTGATTTTAAAAATACACCTTTCTTTGAACATCATAGGTACTTTCATTTAGGAATGATTAAGTATTTCACTACTGAGTTTTTAATGAATGTAATGAATGTTTTACAAATTACTATGTGCCACTCATAATTCCAAGTTATGGGTGTATAGGAGTGCTTAAAAAAGGCTGTATTTAAGAAAGGAGGAAATCAATATACAAAACACATAATACAGCAGATGATAGCAAGTGCTGTAAATTAGAAGGGAAATAGCTTGAAGAAAATCAGGAATGCAAGTATAGATATAATAGAATGGTTGAAGAGGAGACAATTCAAAAAATAAACACAAAAGTTAGAAGAGAACCAGAACATATACATATCTTATAGTCAGTGAAAAGGTATGTGAAAAATGGTTGCACGCTGGATACATTGGAGCTCTTTCTTGATAGAGGGTGAATGTTTCTTGGTAGTTTGTTTGTATAGGGAGAAAGAAAATACCATTGTAAGATGTTGACTTGAAAAGAATAAGACACATGTTCTGTTTACTGTATTGGAAAAATTAAGACAAGCAGATTTAAGGGGAGAATAGTTTAATTTCCCACATATTAGGTAAGTTGTATCTACTAGAAGTCAAGTAAGTTATTGAACATACAAACCTGAATCTAAGATTTAGCATTAAAATATTGGAAATTTTTAACTATAGGAGATACTTAAACCATGAGGTAATATAAAATTTTCAGCCACTGAATATAGATGGAGAAGAAGAATTGAAGACAAGAGTTCTGTGTATATATATATATATGAGTGTCTGCATGTGTGTGTGTGTGTGTGTCTGTTTCAGGGCAAAAAGTAACGTATTGTAGGATTAGAATTTACATGATTCCAAGTTAGTGTAAAAATAAACAAAAATGAAGGTGGTAAAAATAAACAAAAATGAAGGTGGTCCACATAAACTAAGTACAGATGGAAGTTCAAAAATTTAAAAGGTGATGTATATTAATGGTTCTCAAGTAACATGTGTGAATCATTTACAGATTTTGAAAAATTATTATTTTAAACAGATGTTGAGGAACTGCCTTAAATTTATAAAATTAAGCACCCCCAAAATAAGTTATTTTATTAAATATTTTCTATAAAAATTTTTAAATAAAGCAAAATTTTGCATAATAAAAAATTTCCCCAACTTTATTTCAAATTTTACATAATGGTCACTGATGAGATTTTAGATTAGAACAAATTGCTTATTTTTCTTTAAGAATATGTTTTATGCTGATTAACAAACTCAACTACATTTCTGCTTTGTAATTTACTCATTCTAAAATTTGTCTTTGTTGAACTGCTTTCCTTTGTATTGAATTGTCAGATCTTTAATTTTTTTTTTTTTTTTTTTTTTGTATTTGAGTAGTATGTGAAGAATACTTATTGTAAAATTAAAAATAGTATGGGTAAAGTCATTTTCTTCTATGCATGTTATAATCATTCTTAGTCTCATTTATTGAATTGTTTACATAAATGTTCAATTTATTTCATCTTTCTTATTTATTAACATAGCATTAATTATATGATCTTTAATGTAAGCTTTTTCTTTAACAAAATTTCAAGACTTCAGAAAAATGTTGTTTTCGTCTTTAATATTTTGAAGCTAACCCAACATTCTTTAACATAATATGTTTGTGTGACTTTTACAAATAATTTAATATGCTGCATATTTCTGTTTTTATCTTAGTTTTATGTTTTAACATAAATTCAAACTTAATGTTAAATTTACTGTATTAACATAAAGTTAAATGTAACTTATTTCCAGATTTGTTAAGGATTTAGTGGTTTAATATGTCAATTTTTAGTTTTTATTTATTTGTTTATTTATTTATTTTTGAGACAAGGTCTTGCTCTATCACTCAAACTGGAGTGCTGTGGCATGATCTTGGCCCACTGCAACCTCCTCCTCCCGAGCTCAAGTCATCCTCCCACCTCAGCCCCGTAAGTAGCTGGGACTACAGATGCATATCACTATATCAGGGTAAGTTTTTTGCATTTTTAGTAGAGATGGGGTATTGCCATGTTGCCCAGTCTGTTTTTCAATTACTGAGCTCAAGCAATCCACCCACGTTGGACTCTCAAAGTGCTAGGATTACAGATGTAGGTCACCATTCTTGGTCCTAATATGTAAACATTTTTAAGTGTTCTACTAACATTTTAAAAGTAGGTATATTCTCAAACTTAAAGATATAAAAATACCTTCCTTATAAAGCCAAAAAATATTTTAACCAAAAACTAAAATAAGTTTATACATTAGAAAATAGATGCAGCTACATTAAGATATGATGTAAAAATACTATATGTGACAGCAAAAATATTAATATGATATATATATACAATACATACATACAGATAGATGATAGACAGATGATAGATAGATGACATTTTAAATAGGTAAATCTTATTTTATATTTCCAAAGAATGTAGAGCTCTTTCAACATTAATGAAGTAAATTATTTTCAGTATGTTTTTCATAGTATGTTGGTCAAAAGAAGACAGAAAATACACAAAATAAGCACCAAATTAAAAAAATGACTCAAATTCAACATTTTTAGACATAGAAATATACTTCAAAATACTTACAGATTAATAAAAATCAAAGTTCAAGTATCATATCCTAGGGGAAAACAGAAAAAATAAAAACAGCAAAACAAACAAACAAAATATATATATGAATGAGGTGGCATATGTGTGTGTGTGTGTGTGTGTGTATATATATGTAGAGAGAGGCAGACTTTAGCACTAGCATATTAATAATTACACTAAATATAACTGCTCTAAATATATCAACTAAAGGGAGGATATTATCAGAGTCTATTAGTGGGACCATTATATGCTGTGCACAATGAATTTGCTTCAAATATCTTATAAATATGTTGAAAGTCAAAGGATGAAAAGAGAAGTGTCTTGTAAACATTAACCATAGGAAAGCAAGGTTTATTTTATTAATATTTGATAAAGTAGAGTTCAGAGCAAAGAAACTTACCAGAAAGAGAGAGCAATATGAAATAATTATAGGATCAATAAACCAAGATGGTATAGCAATTCTAAATGTGTATGCACCAAACACTAGAGCTACTAACATATGTGAAGCAAAACACTCAATAGAATATAATTGACACCTATTCGGCACCATATTCAGAAAAGCATAATACGTATTTTTCAAGATATTATGAAATATTTGCCATGACAAATATATACTACATTTTGGACCTTTACACAAGACTCAACAATTTTAAAATAATTAGAATCAGTCATTGAGTTCTGATTATATTATTATACTAAAAAAAATTAATGTAAAATAGTACATAGATTTTGGGGGGAGTTGAGGCTTTTCCCTGCAGATTCAAAATAAAATGAAAATATTAATTTTCTGTTTATTGATGTATAAGTGTACTGTGCCAAAATGACCATAATATATAAATAATTTCATTTTTAAATAAATAATACAATGAATATTAACATTTGAGAAGAGATAAATCATAAAGACAGACAGACACCAGGGACTGAAGACCGTAGATTAAAACTAGATTTCTCTCAATACATTTTGTTGTATAGATTTAGACTGAGGTGATGCATTACATAAATGTAGTTCTAAACAAAATTTAAACATCAGTATTTTAAAATGGAAAACAAAATTGAAAAAATTGGTCTTGTGTAACCTTTGTTAGTAGAGTAATCACAGAATGAACTTGACAGAATAAAACTACTGAGGTATGTGCTAAGTCCAAAAACAATTTTTTAAAAAGTGTTAAACACTGTTCTGTAATCATGTAATTCAAAAAAAATTAAAATCGCTGAATTTTCACTTTAATTTTGGGGCTCTATCAGCCCTAAACTCCATTCTCTAATATCTTAAACTAGTATGGTAATGATTATAAATTGTAAAGGAGGTCATGAAAGGAAAATAGGGGCTGGAAACTGAAATAACTGAGCAGAAATATCAATTGTTAGTCACCAATTAGGAGACCAATTTTGCAGTTTGTACTAGATTACCTTACTAAAACAAAACAAAATAAAACAAACGAACACCTGAACATTTAAAAGCTATTAAATCACATTAACCCCTAAGTCCAGTTTTCAAATAAAATTCGTTATACATGAATACAAACAGAAAATATAACCACAATCAGGAAGAAAAAGGAAAGGGGGCAACAAAATAGAAATTAACTTCATGTACTTATTGTGGCAGACAAATAACTTAAACTAGCTATTGTGATTATATTTAAATAACTAAAGAGAAATATTTTCAAAGCATTAATGGAAAATGTAGTCTTAATGAGTAAGTGGACAGAAAAAAAAAGACAAAAAGACATAGAAACTTTAAAAAAATAGCCAAATAAAAATTCCAGAACTAAAATATACAATAATTGTCTTTTTTAAAACTTCACGATATTGACAAAAGCAGATTGCTGATAACAGAAGGAAAAATCAGAGAATTTGTTAATTGCTTAAGATAAACATTTAATTTATCTTGAATAATATAAAGAAAATATTTGAAGAAATATAAACAGAGCCTGAGAGATGTGAGATAAAAAATTAAATTGTCAAACACATAATTTGTGTCAGATAAATCCAAGAGTAAAAATGAGCTGAGAGACAGAAAAATTATTTTCATAAATAATAACCTAAAACATTTAAATAAGATGACTAGCATTAGTTTGTAATAATCCAAATAATCAACCATTATTAAATAAAATATAACTAAGCTTATTATAGTAACACTTCTGAAAGTCAAGGATGAAAAGAAAATCATGAAGACACCAAGGAAAAATATCTATTCTTGTTAAATTTATATATTTAAACAATACTAACTTTACATAAATTGTAATGATAAAGTGAATATTTTATTCAAGATATTAACAATTTAAAAATAATGCCAATTATTGTAACTGGAAAGTGAATTTAAGCATTGATATGGAATATTAAACATACTTAACAGAAAAGAAGACAGGAATATAGAAATTAAAAAAAAAGAACCACTACACCAAATACAATTAGATGAGAGAATTATAAAACAGCGAAAAAAGCACAGCTAAATTTAATCATACTATATGTGCCTTAAATTTAAATGGACAGGGCCTTTCAATAAAAATAAGATATTGGAATTGATAGAAAAACAAAAGCCGATTTTAAGTTGTCAACAAAAGAAACATTCTAATGAAAATATAGTAATAAATTAATATTAAGCAATTAATATTAAAAGAAAAGATATTTTGCACAAAATAAAAATATTAATAACATTTATACATTATTAATAAGATTTACTTTGATAAATATTCAGCAAATGCGCTAAAGAAAATTGAATAAAAATAAAAATCGAATAATATAATTTTGGATATATATGACCAAGAGACAAGTAATTTACCTAATATATGAGAGATCTTTAAGAGAAACAGGGGAAGAAGCCATAATTGTATTTGTGAAATACAGAAATAAATTTTTCAAAAAATAAGAAGCATTAATGAATTTTAAGACATTAAAAGTTGTTCATCCATATCTGTTAATAAGAAATGTATATTAGCATCAGAGAGACATCATTTTATCAATTTTCAACTTGAAAAATATCAGTAAGTTAGACACTGGAGTGAAGAAAACAACATTCCTCTTTAATACTTGAGCTGAGAGTAAAGTCAGGGTGAGAGATACGGAACAAGTAATTTTACGCTAAGCTTTCTAAAGTGGCCAAATAAAGTATGGCTGGGAGGAAAAGGAAGCTTGCTAATATCATAATTTCCAATGCCTATGAGATAAAAAGAACTAATTGTACAAGGCAAACAAAATTTTATTAAACAATATAGGACAGAAAATTATTTCCACTATTCTACACACTAAACCCCATGAAATGTAATAAATAACAACATTTATCACATTTTTTTCTAAACAATAGTTTATTTATTTTAATCATAGTTATGTATTTATTTTTATTATACTTTAAGTCTTGGGATACATGTGCAGAACGTGCAGGTTTGTTACATAGGTATACATGTGCATTGGTGGTTTGATGCACCCATCTACCCATCATCTACATTAGGTATTTCTCCTAATGCTATCCCTACCCTTGCCCCCACAACTCCTGACATGCCCTGGTGTGTGATGTTCCCCACGCTGTGCCCATATGTTGTAATTGTTCAACTATCACTTACGAGTGAGAACATGTAGTGTTTTGTTTTCTGTCCCTGTGTTCGTTTGCTGAGAATGATGGTTACCAACTTCATCCATGTCCCTGCAAAGGACATGAACTTACTCTTTTTTATGGCTGCATAGTATTCCATGGTGTATATGTGTCACATTTTCTTTATCCATTCTATCATTGATGGGCATTTTGGTTGGTTCCAAGTCTTTGCAATTGTGAATAGTGCTGCAATAAACATATGTGTGCATAAGTCTTTATGGTAGAAAGATTTATAATCCTTTGTGTATATACCCATAATGAGATTGCTGGGTCAAATAACATTTCTAGTTCTAGATCCTTGAGGATTTACCATACTGTCTTCCTCAATGGTTGAGCTAATTTAAACCCCACTAACAGTGTATAAGTATTCCCATCTTTCCACGTCCTCTCCAGCATCTGTTGTTCCTGACTTTTAAATGTTTGCCATTCTACTGGCGTGAGATGGTATCTCATTGTGGTTTTGATTTGCATTTCTCTAATTACCAGTGATGATAAACTTTTTTCATATTTGTTGGCTGCATAAATGTCTTTTGAAAAGACATGTTCACATCCTTTGCCCATTTTTTATGGGGTCATTTGTTTTTCCTTGTAAATTTGTTTAAATTCTTAGTAGATTCTGGATATTAGCCCTTTGTCAGATGGATAGATTGAAAAAATTTTCTGTGATTCTGTAGGTTGTCTGATGATAGTTTGTTTTGTTGTGCAGAAGCTCTTTAGTTTTATCACATCCAATTTATCAATTTTGGCTTTTGTTGCCCTTGCTTTTGGTGTTTTAGTCCTAAAGTCTTTGCTCATGCCTATGTCCTGAATCGTATTGCCTAGACTTTCTTCTCAGTTTTTTTGTGGTTTTAGGTTGTACCTTTAACTCTTAATCCATCTTGAGTTAATGTTTGTATGAGATGTAAGGAAGTGATCCAGTTTCAGTTTTCTGCATATGGCTAGCCAGTTTTCCCAACACAATATTAAATAAGGAATCCTTTCCCTATTGCTTGTTTTTGTCAGGTTTGTCAAAGATCAGATGGTTGTAGATGTGTGCTGTTTTTTTCTGAGGCCTCTGTTCTCTTCCATTGGTCTATATCTGTTTTGGTACCAGTATCATGTTGTTTTTGTTACTGTAGCCTTGTACTATATTTTGAAGTCAGGTAGTGTGATGCCTCCAGCTTTATTCTTTTGCTTAGGATTGTCTTGGCTATTTTTTAATTTTCATATGAAGTGTAAAGTAGATTTTTTCTAATTCTGTGAAGAAAGTCAATGGTATCTTGATGGGAATAACATTGAATCTATAAATTACTTTGGGCAGTATGGCCATTTTCACAATATTGATTGTTCCTATCCATGAGTATGTAATGTTTTTCCCTTTATTTGTGTTCTCTCTTATTTTTCTTGAGCAGTGGTTTGTAGTACTCTTTAAAGTGCTCCTTCACATCCCTTGTAAGTTGTATTCCTAGGTATTTTACTCTCTGTGTAGCAATTGTGAACTGGAGTTCACTCATGATTAGGCTTTCTGTTTGTCTATTTTTGCTGTGTAGGAATCCTTGTGATTTTTGCACACTGATTTTGTATCCTGAGATTTTGCTGAAGTTGCTTATCATCCTAAGAAGTTTTGGGGCTGAGACGATGGGATTTTCTAAATATACAATCATGTCATCTGCAAACAGAGTTAATTTGACTTCCTCTGTTCTTACTTGAATACACTTTATTTCTTTCTCTTGCCAGATTGCCCTAGCCAGAACTTCCAATACTATGTTGAATAGGAGTGGTGACACAGAAGATCCTTGTCTTATACCGGTTTTCAAAAGGAATGCTTCCAGCTTCTGCCTATTCATTCTGATATTGACTGTGGGTTTGTCATGAAAAGCTTTTATAATTTTGAGATACGTTCCATCAATACCTAGCTTATTGAGTGTTTTTAGCATGAAGGTGTGTTGAATTTTACCAAATACCTTTTTGGCATCTATTGAGATAATCATGTGGTTTTTGTCACCAGTTCTGATTTATGTGATGAATTACATTTATTGATTTGTTTACGTTGAAGCAGACTTGCATCCTGTAGATGAAGCTGATGTGATTGTGGTGGATAAGCCTTTTAGTGGGATGCTGGATTTGATTTACCAGTATTTTATTGAGGATTTTCACATTGATGTTCATTAGGAATATTAGCCTGAAATTTTCTGTTTTTGTTGTGTCTCTGCCATGTTTTGGTGTCAGGATGATGCTGGCCTCATAAAATGAGTTAGGGAGGCACCCCTCTTTTTCTAGTGTTTGAAATACTTTCAGAAGGAATGGTACCAGCTCCTCTTTGGACCTCTGGTGGAATTTGGCTATGAATCCGCCTGGTCCTGGACTTTTTTTTGGTTGGTGGGATATTAATTACTGCCTCAATTTCAGAGCTTGTAATTGGTCTATTCAGGAATTTGACTTCTTCCTGGTTTAGTCTTGGGAGAGTGTATGTGTCCATGAATTTATCAATTTCTTCTGGATTTTCTAGTTTATTTGCGTAGAGGTGTTTATAATATTCTCTGATGTTAGTTTGTATTTCTGTGGGATCAGTGGTGATCTCTTCTTTTTTTATTTATTATATTTTAAGTTCTAGGGTACGTGTGCACAATGTGCAGGTTTGTTACATATGTATACATGTGCTTTGTTGGTGTGCTGCACCCATCAGCTAGTCAGCATCCATAAACTCATCATTTACATCAGTTATAACTCCCAATGCCATCCTTCTCCCGTCCCCACTCCCAATAATAGGCCCTGGTATGTGATGTTCCCCTTCCCATGTCCAAGTGATCTCATTGTTCAATTTCCACCTATGAGTGAGAACATGAGGAGTTTGGTTTTCTGTTCTTGCAAAAGTTTGTTGACAATGATGGTTTCCAGATGCACCCATGTCCCTACAAAGGACACGAACTCATCCTTTTTTATGGCTGCATAATATTCCATGCTGTATATGTGTCACATTTTCTTAAACCAATCTGTCACTGATGGACATTTGGGTTGATTCCAGGTCTTTGCTATTGTGAATAGTGCTGCAATAAACATACGTGTGCATGTGTCTTTATAGCAG
>NW_012107552.1:289427-290840 GCF_000951045.1 Mandrillus leucophaeus
CTAGCCAGAACTTCCAACACTATGTTAAATAGGAGTGGGGAGAGAGGGCATCCCTGTCTTGTGCCAGTTTTCAAAGGGAATACTTCCAGTTTTTGCCCGTTCAGTGTGATATTGGCTGTGGGTTTATCATAAATAGCTCTTATTATTTTGAGATATGTTCTATCAAAACCGAATTTATTGAGAGGTTTTAGCATGAAGGGCTGTTGAATTTTGTCAAAGGCCTTTTCTGCATCTATTGAGATAATCATGTGGTTTTTATCTTTGGTTCTGTTTATATGCTGGATTACATTTATTGGTTTGCGTATGTTGAACCAGCCTTGCATCCCAGGGATGAAACCCACTTGATCATGGTGGACAAGCTTTTTGATGTGCTGCTGGGTTCGGTTTGCCAGTGTTTTATTAAGGATTTTTGCATTGATGTTCATCAGGGATATTGGCCTAAAATTCTCCTTTTTTTTTGTTGTGTCTCTGCCAGGTTTTGGTATCAGGATGATGTTGGCCTCTTAAAATGAGTTAGGGAGGATTCCCTCTTTTTCTATTGATTGGGATAGTTTCAGAAGGAATGGTATCAGTTCCTCCTTGTACCTCTGGTGGAATTCGGCTGTGAATCCGTCTGGTCCTGGACTATTTTTGGTTGGTAGGCTATTAATTATTGCCTCAATTTCAGAGCCTGCTGTTGGTCTATTCAGGGATTCAACTTCTTCCTGGTTTAGTCTTGGGTGAGTGTAAGTGTCCAGGAAATTATTCATTTCTTCTAGGTTTTCTAGTTTGTGTAGAGGTGTTTATAGTATTCTCTGATGGTAGTCTGTATTTCTGTGGGGTCAGTGGTGATATCCCCTTTATCATTTTTTTATTGTGTCTATTTGATTCTTCTCTCTTTTCTTCTTTCTTAGTCTTGCTAGCGGTCTATCAATTTTGTTGATCTTTTCAGAAAAGCAGCTCCTGGATTCATTGATTTTTTGGAGGGTATTTTTGTGTCTCTATCTCCTTCAGTTTCGCTCTGATCTTAGTTATTTCCTACCTTCTGCTAGCTTTTGAATGTGTTTGCTCTTGCTACTCTAGTTCTTTTAATTGTGATGCTAGGGTCTCAATTTTAGATCTTTCCAGCTTTCTGTTGTGGACATTTAGTGCTATAAATTTCCGTCTACACACTGCTGTAAATGTGTCCCAGTGATTCTGGTGTGTTGCACCTTTGTTCTCATTGGTTTCAAAGAACATCTTTATTTCTGCCTTGATTTCGTTATGTACCCAGTAGTCATTTAGGAGCAGTTTGTTCAGTTTCCATGTAGTTGAGTGGTTTTGATTGAGTTTCTTTGTCCTGAGTTCTAGTTTGATTGCACTGTGGTCTGGGAGACAGTTTGTTATAATTTCTGTTCTTGTACATTTGCTGAGGAGTGCTTTACTTCCAACTAT
>NW_012107552.1:290901-292103 GCF_000951045.1 Mandrillus leucophaeus
GATGTGGTGCTGAGAAGAATGTATATTCTGTTGATTTGGGGTTGAGAGTTCTATAGATGTCTATTAGGTCTGCTTGGTGCAGAGATGAGTTCAATTCCTGGATATCCTTGTTAACTTTCTCTCTTGTTGATCTGTCTAATGTTGGCAGTGGGGTGTTGAAATCTCCCATTATTATTGTATGGGAGTCAAAGTCTCTTTGTAAGTATCTAAGGACTTGCTTTATGAATATAGGTGCTCCTGTATTGGGTGCATATATATTTAGGATAGTTAGTTCTTCCTATTGAATTGACTTCTTTACCATCATGTAACTGCCTTCTTTGTCTCCTTTGATCTTTGATGGTTTAAAGCGTTTTTGTCAGAGACTAGGATTGCAACCCCTGCCTTTTTATTGTTCTCCATTTGCTTGGTAGATCTTCCTCCATCCCTTTATTTTGAGCCTATGTGTGCTCTGAATGTGAGATGGGTCTCCTGAATACAGTAAACTGATGGGTCTTGCTTGACTCTTTATCCAATTTGCCAGCCTGTGACTTTTAATTGGACCATTTAGTCCATTTACATTTGAAGTTAATATTGTTATGTGTGAACTTGATCCTGTCATTGTGATATTAGCTGATTATTTTGCTCATTAGTTGATGCAATTTTTTTCCTAGCATCAATGGTCTTTACATTTTGGCATGTTTTTGCAATAGCTGGCACCGGTTTTTCTTTTCCATGTTTAGCACTTCCTTCAGGATCTCCTGTAGGGCAGGCCTGGTGGTGATAAAATCTCTAAGCATTTCCTTGTCTGTAAAGGGTTTTAATTCTCCTTCACTTATGAAACGTTGTTTGGCTGGATATGAAATTCTGGGTTGAAAATTCTTTTCTTTAAGAATGTTGAATATTGGCCCCCAGTCTCTTCTGGCTTGGAGAGTTTCTACAGAGAGATCTGCTGTTAGTCTGATGGGCTTCCCTTTGTGGGTAACCTGACCTTTCTCTCTGGCTGCCCTTAACATTTTTTCCTTCATTTGAACTCTGGTGAATTTGACAATTATGTGTCTTGGAGTTGCTCTTCTCGAGGAGTATTTTTGTGGCCTTCTCTGTATTTCCTGAATTTGAATGTTAGCCTGCCTTACTAGGTTGGGGAAGTTCTCCTGGATGATATCCTGAAGAGTGTTTTCCAACTTGGTTCCATTTTCCCCCTCACTTTCAGGCACGCCAATCAG
>NW_012107552.1:292208-304721 GCF_000951045.1 Mandrillus leucophaeus
TTGGAGGCTTTGTTCATTTCTTTTTCCTCTTTTTTCTCTAAGCTTCTCTTCTTTGTTTCATTCATTTGATCTTCAATCATTGATATTCTTTCTTCCATTTGATCGAGTCAGTTACTGAAGCTTGTGCATTTGTCACATGTTTCTCATGTCATGGTTTTTATCTCTGTCAGTTCGTTTATGGCCTTCTCTGTGTTGATTATTCTAGTTATCCATTCTTCCATTCTTTTTTCAAGATTTTTAATTTCTTTGGGCTGGTTATGTAGTTCATCCTTTAGCTCTGAGAAGTTTGATTGACTGAAGCCTTCTTCTCTCAACTTGTCAAAGTCATTCTCCATCCAGCTTTGATCCATTGCTGTTGATGAGCTGTGTTCCTTTGGAGGGAGAGACACTCTGATTTTTTGAATTTCCAGCTTTTCTGCACTGCTTTTTTCACATCTTTGTAGTTTTACCTGCCTTTGGTCTTTGATGATGGTGACACACTGATGGGGTTTCTGTGTGAGGGTCCTTTCTGTTTGTTAGTTTTCCTTCTAAAAGTCAGGACCCTCAGCCATAGATCTGTTGGAGATTGCTTGAGGTCCACTCCAGACCCTATTTACCTGGGTATCAGCAGTAAGGGTTGCAGAAGATAGAATATTGCTGAACAGCGAGTGTTGCTGTTTGATTCTTGCTCTGGAAGCTTCGTCTCAGGGATGTATCCTGCTGTGTGAGGTGTGAGTTGTCAGTCTGCACCTAGTGGGGGATATCTCCCAGTTAGGCTACTCAGGGGTCAGGGACCCACTTGAGCAGGCAGTCTCTCTGTCCTCAGATCTCAACCTCCATGCTGGGAGATCCACTGCTCTCTTCAAAGCTGTCAGACATGGTCATTTACTCTTCCGAGGTTTCTGCTGCTTTTTGTTTAGTATGCCCTGTCCCCAGAGATGGAGTCTACAGAGACAGGCAGGCCTCCTTGAGCTACAGTGGGCTCCATCTAGTTTGAGCTTCCCAGGTGCTTTGTTTTCCTACTTAAGCCTTAGCATTGGCAGGCCTCCCTCCCCCAGCCTCACTGCTGCCTTGCAGTTAGATCTCAGACTGCTGTGCTCACAATGAGGGAGGCTCCGTGGGCATGGGACCCTCCCATCCAGGAGTGGGATATAATCTCCTGGTGTGCCGTTTGCTAAGACCATCGGGAAAGTGCAGTATTAGGGTGGGAGTTACCCGATTTTCCAGGTGTTGTGTGTCTCAGTTTCCCTTGGCTAGGAAAAGGGATTCCCTTCCCCCTTGCATTTTCCAGGTGAGGCGATGGCTCGCCCTGCTTCATCTCTCGCTGGCTGGGCTGCACCAGTTGACCAGCACCGAGTGTCCAGCACTCCCCAGTGAAATGAACCCGGTACCTCAGTTGAAAATGCAGAAATCACCCATCCTCTGTGTCGCTCACGCTGGGAGCTGGAAGTTGGAGCTGCTCCTATTTGGCCATCTTGCTCTGGGATCCGATTTCTTCTTTAGCATTTTTTATTGTGTCTATTTGATGTTTCTCTCTTTTCTTCTTTATTAGTCTGGGTACTTGTCTACCTATTTTGTTCATCTTTTCAGAAAAACAGTTTCTGGATTCATGGATTTTTTGAAATTTTTTTGTGTCTCTATCTCCTTCAGTTCTGCTCTGATGTTAGTTATTTCTTTTCCTCTGCTAGTTTTTGAATTAGTTTGTTCTTACTTCTCTACTTCTTTTAATTGTGATGTTACTGCGTCGATTTTAGATATTTCCCACTTTCTACCGTGGGCATTTACTGCTTTAAATTTCCCTCTAGACACTACTTTAGATGTGTCCCACAGATTCTGGTAGGTCGAGTCTCTACTCTCGTTGGTTCCAAAAGACTTATTTATTTCTGCCTTAATTTTGTTATTTACCCAGTAGTTATTCAGGATCACGTTGTTCAGTTTACATGTTGTTGTGCAGTTTTATGTGTTTCTTAATACTGAGTTTTAATTTCATTGCACTGTTGTTTGAGAGATTGTTATGATTTTCATTCTTTTGCATTTCCTGAGGAGTGTTTTACTTTAAATTACACACAGATTCATAAAGCGAGTTCTTAAAGACCTACAAAGAGACTTAGACTCACACAAAAATAGTAATGGTAGACTTTAACACGCCACTGTCAATATTAGACAGATCAATAAGTCAAAAAATTAACAAAAATATTCAGAACTGAGCTCAGCTCTAGACCAAGCAGATTTAATAGACTTCTATAGAACTCTTCACCTCAGATCAACAGAATATACAGTCTCTCATCACATAGCACTTATTGTAAAATCAACCACATAATTATAACATTTTTATAGCACATAAAAATGTATTTCATCTAGATAAAATAATGTTGATTTTTAGAGTGACCTCATGAAAGCAAGTAGAAGTCAGTTCTGGGTCATCATAATTCCTTACAGGACTCAAAAAGGACCAAAGTAAACCATTGAAAGAAGAATTTTTTTGTTCCAGTTAGATGTCTACTCACTTTCAAATTTAATCAGTATGAGAGGTGGATACATTTACCTGACTGGCTTTATCCAAGATTTCTTAATTTCTTTAGTGACTATATGACTTTTTCTGTTTTCATTTACACTGGAAAATATGATGTCAGGCAAAATTTTAGGAAATTGTTATTCATCCCATAATTAGTTGTGGCATTTTAGACTTGGATAAAAATCCCCTTTGGACAACGTATGCTTGCTTACTTATGACAGGGAGAAAATAGGCTAAAAAAATGGTAGGATATTACACAGTTGGTTGAAAGACTTAAAGAAACTGGTTTAAGTGCAGCAGCCCTAGGGAGACTATAATTGGTATTGCACTAAATAAACAGTACTGAATATAATGGCTTCATTACTGTAATTTATGTATTGTATGTAATTTAGGTATCATTTATAAATATATACATTTATTGTTCCACGTAAGTGTTAAATATATAAAGCAAGTTAAACTCTTGAATCTCCCATAGTATTTGACTCTTCATACTTTCTAAATACATGTAAATTAATTAATTGGAATATTGATTACCATGTAATCTTTAAAAGTTGTCCTTGTTTTATTTTTCTGTTATTTTGTCCTTTTTTTTTTTTTTTTTATAAAGTATTTTGGGTACCTAGTAGATTTGTGTATTCGTGGGATATGTCAGATGTTTTGATAAACATATGCAATGTGAAATAATCACATCATGAAGAAAAGGGTATCTATGCCCTCAAGCATTTATCCTTTGAGTTAGAAACAATCCATTTACATTTTTTAAGTTATTGTAAAATACACAGTTAAGTTATTATTGACTATAGTTATTCTCTTATGCTATCAAATAGTAGGTTTTATTCATTTTGCAACTTTTTGGTACCCATTAATTATCCCTGTCTGTCCCTCTACACCCCACAACCCTTCCCAAACTCTAGTAACCATCCTTCTAATCTCCATGTCCCTGAATTCAATTGATTTGATTTTTAGATTCCACAAATAAGTGAGAACATAGATTCTTTCTCTTTCTGTGCATTGCTTATTTCACTTAACATAATGATTTCCAGTTCTATCCATGTTGCTGCAAATGACTGGATTTCATTCTTTTTCATGGCTTAACAGTACCCCATTGTGTATATGTACCACATTTTCTTTATCCATTAATCTGTTGGTGGACACTTAGGTTGTTTCCAAATCTTAGTTATTGTTAACAATGATGCAGCAAATATAGGAAGGTAGATATCCCTTCAATATACTAATTTCCTTTCTTTTAGGTATATACACAGCACTGAGATTGACAGATCATATGGTAGATCAAGTTTTAGTTTCCTGAGGACCCTCCAAACTGTTCTCCAGAGTGGTGGTATTAATTTCCATTCTCATCAATAGAATACGAGTGTTCCCTGTTCTCACATCCTCACCAACATTTGTTAATGCCTGTCTTTGAATATAAGCCATTTTAACTGGGGTGAGCTGATACCTCATTGTCGTTTTGATTTGCATTTCCCTGATGATCAATGATGTTGAACATCTTTGATTATAGCTGTTTACCATTTGTATGTCTTCTTTTCAGGAATGTCTATTCAAATATTTCCCCACTTTTTAATCAGATTATTATATTCTTTTCTATAGAGTGGTTTGGGCTTCTTATATATTCTGATCATTAATCCCTTGTCATAAGGGAAGTTTGTAAATATTTTCTGCCATTCTGTGGGTTGTCTCTTTACTTTATTGACTGTGTCCTCTGCTATGCAGAAGCTGTGTAACTTTATGAAATCCCATTTGTCCATTTTTGCTTTGGTTGCCTGAGTTTGTGGAGTGTTGCTCAAGTAATTTTTGCCCAGACCAAAGTCCTGGAGAGTTTCCCCAATGTTTTCTTGTAGTACTTTAATAGTTTGAGGTCCTAAATTTCAGTCTTTAATCCATTTCCATTTGATTTTTTATATGACAAGAGACAAGGCTCTAGTTTCATTCTTCTGCATTCAGATGTACAGTTTTCCCAACACCATTTACTGAAGACATTTACCGAAGAGGCTATCTTTTCTCCATTGTATGTTCTAGGCAACTTTTTCAAAAATGAACTTACTGTAGGTGTTTGGATTTGTTTCTGGAGTCTCTACTCTGTTCCATTAGTCTAAGTGGCTGCTTTTATGCCAGCATCATGCTGTTTTGGTTAGTATAACTCTGTAGTATAATTTGAAGTTGGGTAATGTGAGTCATCCAGCTTATTTATTTTTATTTTATTTTTTGTTTTTCTTGCTTACAATAGCTTTGGCTATTCTGAGTCTTTGGTGGTTCCATACAAATTTTTATTTTATATTTTTCTATTTCTGTGAGGAAGTCTTTGACATTTTTATAAGGATTGCATTTAATCTGTACATTTATTTGGGTAGTATGGACATTTTAAAAATATTGATTATTACAACACATGAGCTGAAAATATTCTCTGATTTTTGGTGTCTTCTTCAATTTTCTTCATCAGTGTTTCATAGTTTTAATTTTAGAGATCTTTAACTTCTTTGATTAAATTAATTTCTAGGTATTTAATTTTATCTGATGCTACTGTAAATGGGATATTTTAAATATTGTACACTGTTGGCATATGGAAATGCTACTTACTTTTGTATGTTGATTTGTATCCTGAAACTTTATTGAATTTGTTTATCAGTTATAACAGTTTCCTTGTGGAGTCTTTAGGTTTTCTCCAAATATAAAATCATATCATCAGCAAACAACAATAATTTGACTTTCCTTTCCTATTTAGATGCCCTTTATGATGTTCTCTTGTCTTATTGCTCTAGCTAGGACTTGCAGTACTATATTGAATAACAGTGGTGACAGTGGGCATCCTTTTTATATTCCAGATATTAGAAGAGGAAACGCTTTCGGTTTTCCCCTATTCAATATATTAGCAGTGAGTCTGTTATATATTACTTTTATTATGTTGAGATATATTCTTTATATACCCAGTTTTTTGGTGAGTTTCCATCATGGAGATGTATTTAATTTTATCAAATTCTTTTACAGCATCAATTGAAATTATCATGTGGTTTTATTCTTCCTTCTGTTGATGTATCATGTAGATTGGTTTTCATATGTTAAACCATCCTTGCATCCCAGGGATAAATCCCACTTGGTCCGGATGAATAATCTTTCCAATGTACTGGTGAATTCAGTTTGCTAGTATTTTGTTGAGGGTTTTTGCATCAATATTCACCTGAGATATTGGCCTGTAGTTTTATTTTAAATGTGTCTTTCTCTGGTTTGATAATTATAGCAATATTGTCATCACAGAATAGATTTGAAAGTATTCCCTCCTCTGTTTTTCTGAAAAGTTTAGGTAAGATTGCTATTAGTTCTTCTTAAAATGTTTCGTAGAAATCAACAATGAAGTCATCAGTTCCTAGGATTTTCTTTACTGGGAGACTTTTAATTATGCCTTCGAACACTTCACTTGTTATTAGACTGTTCAGGTTTGGATTTCTTTCAGTTTCAATTTTGGGAGGTGAAATGTATCTATGAATATGTCCATGTCTTCTAAATTTTCTTGGATTTCTGTGAGTATAGCTGTTCAGAGTAGCCATGAATAATCTTTGATTGTCTTCAGTATAAGCCAATAAATCTTGTTCATTTCTGATTTTATTTATTTGGCTATCTTCTTTCATTTTCATAGTTAATCTGGCTAAAGATTTGTCAATTTTGTTTAACTTTTCAAAAAGCAAACTTTTGTTTCATTGATAGTTTGCATTTTTTCATTTCAATTTCATTTATTTCTGCTCTGATCTTTATAATTTCTTTTGTTTCTACTAATGCTGGGTTTGATTTACTCTTGCTTTCTAACTCATTAGCATGCATTGTTAGATTATTTATTTATTTGAAGATTTTTTCTCTTTTTAAATGTAGGCACTTATAGCTATATGCTTCCCTCTGAGTACTGCTTTTGCTTTATCCAGCAGGTTTTGGTGTGTTGTGTTTCCATTATTATTTGTTTAAATAAATGTTTCAATTTCCTTCTTAATTTCTTCCTTGACACACTAGTCATTCAGTAGCATACTGTTTAATTTTCATGTATTTGTGTAGATTCTAAAATTCCTCCTGTTATTGATTTCCGGTTTTATTCCATTGTGATCAAGGAAGATGCTTGCTATTTTTTCAATTTTTTTTTTTTAATCTTTAAGACTTGTTTTTTGACTTAACATATGATCTCTTCTTGAGAATGATCTATACGCTGAGGAAGAGAAGGTATTCTGCAGACCTTGGATGAAATATTCTGTAAACATCTATTACATACATTTAGTCTCCAGAGCAGACTAAGTCTGATGTTTCTTTGTCAATTTTCTGTCTAGAAAATCTGTCCAATGCTCAAAGTGGTTGTTGAAGTCTCCAGCTATTATTGCATTGGGGCATATTGCTGTCTTTAGCTTTAATAATATATTTTTTAAATATCTGGGTGCTCTAGCATTGGGTGCATAGATGTTTAAAATTGCTATATTGTCTTTCTTAATTAACCCCTTTATCATTATACTACTGACCTTCTTTTTCTCATCTTATAATTTTGGAATTGAAATATATATTTTTTTCTGTTATAACTATAGTTACTCCTGCTTTTGTTGTTGTTGTTGTTGCTGTTTTTTCCCCTGGAATGGAATGTTTCATCACTTTATTTTCAGTCTGTGTGTGTTATAGGTGAAGTGTTTCTTGTAGGCAACAGATCAATGTGTCATGGCATTCTTAGGGTATTGTTTCACCAGCCAGAAACCTCTGTGGCCATTGGCTCCTCTTCTTGGGTTTTGCTTGTGCTCATTGGGCTCATTTCATCCACTCAGCCCAGCAGGCTGTGCTTGGTTTTCAACACAGACCCAGATCCCACGCTTGTCAAGGGTAAGCCAGGCATAGAGCAGCAAGAGGTATATGAGTGAGCAAGCATGGGATCCAGTCACAGGCAACAGGCACAAAGCTGTGGCTGGGGAGCTGCAGCGTCACCCAGGAGTACAGAGCTCCTGTCCCACCAACTTGTTAGGGGTCAGGGCTCAAGCCTGTTCCTAGACCCCATTGGCACCATGGAGTGTGCAGCCTCTAACGCACCTCCCCCACTGGAGCTAGAATTCCGCAGAGGTTGCTCCAGATGGACCCTGCTGCCATCAGATGGGTATTTTGTTTGTTAGTTTGTTTTTGTTTTTTCTTTTTTTATCCCATTCAGGTAGTGTTTTGTTTCTTTTGGTTTTTGTTGTTGCTGTTGTTTTTGTTGTTGTTTGAGACAGAATCTCGCTCTGTCATCCATGCTGGAGTGCAGTGGCATGAATTTGGCTTTCTGCAATCTCTGCCTTCCCAGTTCAAAAGATTCTCAAGCCTCAGCCTACTGAGTAGCTGAGATTACAGGCACACACTACCACACCCAGCTAATTTTTGTGTTTTTAGTAGAGACAAGGATTCACTATGTTGGCCAGGCTGGTCTTGAACTCCTGACCTCAAGTGTTCCTCCCATCTTGGCCTCTCGAAGTGATTACAGGCATATCCCAATGTGCCCAGCCACTGTATGTCTTTTGGTAGGAGAGTTTAGTGCATTTAAATTCATTGTTATTAATAAGTAAGAACTTACTCTTTCCATTTTGTCATTTGTTTTCTGGTTGTTTTATGGTCTTCTATTCCTTCTTTCTTTACTTCTTGTCTTCCTCTAGCGAAGGTAATTTTATCTATTGGTATGATTTAGTTACTGCTTTTCACTTTTTTGTTTACACATTGTATGTTGCTTGGTTTGAGGTTACCTGTTGCCCTTCTTTAAAAGATTACAATTATTTTCAGTTTTGTACTTTTGAGTATATTGGATATTAGGTAATTTTTATGCAAATAGTTTTACCATTATTATTTTTAATCACCTTGATTTTGTTTGCTCTAATATTTTACTCCACTTGCATCATCTGACAATCATAAGAATTTTAAACAATTATTTGTTCACTTTTGAAGCCTATTTTCACAAAAAAAGTTAATAAAACAATGATTTACTGAATAGATGCTATATAACTGAATAAAAATGGAAACATCTCTAATGAGCTAACACACACATTTTGAAGGAATAAACATTTTTGATAGCTAAAGGAAAACAAATTGAAGAATAAATAATAGAAATTCTAAACTCAAGACCAATTGATGTGAGGAATCAATATGAGGATAATTTCTTATAAGATTGCATAGAAAAGTCAGGTTTTAAATCTTGATCAATGATAGTGGTAGGAATTCATATGGAGAAAATACTTGGTGATGTTTCTATTTCATCATTTTTTGTTTTTTTATTTTGTTTGTTTTGTTGGTTTTACTTTGTCTCAGTTTGGTGTGATTCTGCCAACTGCAGAATGAGATTATTTTCTCAATTCTATCTTTATTCCATTATGGCTGCATTTGTTCCACAGGAATTCCTAAACTTATAATTGTACTAAAAAGCAAAATGATTTTCTTTGGCTCTTATTCTTAATAGTGTATGTTAAAGATTTTAAAAATCATGCTCTGTATGTGAGATTACAAATTTTCTTTAGATTTCTAAATTTTAGTAATTTATAGCTGTGAATTGTAAATATCTTTATTTCATAAGTGATATACTTTTACTAAAACAATCAGCAAATTATAAAACATTGAATATGCAATTTTTAGAGATTTTTTTTTTTTCTGTATAGATTCCTCAAGACTTTTCTGTCTCTATCTGGAAATCAATAGCTACAAATCAGCATTTGTTTTCTGTTTCTGAGTAGCAAATTACCCAAAACCTAGCTGCTTAAAGCAGAAAACATTTGTTACCTCATAGTTCCTGTGGATCAAAAATCCTGATACAATTTAGCTGCATTCGTCTAGCTTAGGATTTCTCAGAAGACTACAGTTGAGGTTATTGCCAAGACTGTGTTCCTCTCAAGACTCACTCCAGATATGATTCATTATCAGTTTAACTCACATGGCTGATGGACAGAGATATCAGATCCCTGTCATATGGTTTACTTCTTAGAACAGCTCACTGAAGGGGAGCTTACTTTTCTCAGTGTCAGCAAGCAATACCATAAGAGTCCAAGCTGAAAGTCATTGTCATTTTATCACTAATATTAGAAGTAGCATTTGTAATTTTTGTCTTATTTTAGTCATTAGAAGTGAGTTACTAGGCCCAGTCCATACTTAAAGGAAGGCTATTAAACAAGGGTGTGAATACCAACAGATGAAGATGTAGGGAGCCTCTAGGAGACTTCTTACTACAAGTTCTTTCTCTGGCATAAAATGTCAGATTCTGTAGATGGAACTAGCATTATTTCCAACCCTTGGCTTCTGTCACCTAAACCATAATGATGATAAAATGTCATCATAAAGTATTTTTTCATTCTATATTAAGTCTAGAAATTTTACTTTTTCACTTTAGGAAAGCACTTTATGAGGTTATTTTTTGGTCATACCTGAATTGTCAGTATGACTACTTTGTGCTTGGGGCCATTATTGAGAAAAATAACAGTTACTTGAAAACAAGCTCTGTGATACTATGGTGGCCTATTTGATAACCCAGAAGGCTACTAAGGAATTAAGGAGTGGGTAGCATAGACAGCAGAGGCATAATAGACAAGGAAGATTTATGTCCTGTTTGGGATGGAATAGGACAGCTCATTATTTTAGTACACTATTTCAGCATAATGCATAAATTAAAATTTCTAAATTGTTTATTTCTGCAATTTTCCATTTAACATTTTCAGGCCAAAATTGACCATGAGTAACTAAAACTGTGAAAAGTAAAACTATGGATAAGGGGGGACTACAGTTGTTTATTTTTATATAATAAGTTTAATGAATTATATAATTAAAACACTGTTATAACACAGTGTTTGTCATAAGAAGAACAGAGCAAATGATGGTCCTGTTCCAAGGATGTTAGCAAAAAGGAAAAAACAAAACTTTTACAATTACAATTATGTGTTTAAAAATTTTGAACATTAATTTTTCACAGATTTAAAATAATAACAATAATAATAATCTTGATGTCTTAAATAAGTGAATATGATAAATATTGAATTAACCAAAAATTTCTATGACAAATAGCAAAATAAAAGTGATTAAACAGCTTTTACTTTTTGATTTGGAATTAGCTGTCATTAGCAGATTGTGGACAATCGTTTCTTTTAATGCACATGCTGCCATATGATCTGCAGTAATGTCCTGGGTTGTTCAGAGTAGTAATCAATTTACTATTAAGAAGGAACAAGCAGAGTAGACATTCGTCTACCATGTTGTTTACTGTTGACTACAAAGACAAGGAATCACTTTAGGCACATTTCTAGCTTTATATGTATATTTTGGTATATTATGATCACAAAACTAAATTAAATTATGGCCTTCCCCAGGAAGAGATTATTTAATTTTCACTAGTGATAGCAGAAACTGGTTGCAAGAGATAATAGAATTTGCGAAGAACAAAGAGCTAGCCATTTTTTTAACCTCATGATTTCCCCATGTTTTATTTTTTACCGATAGTCAAGTTATACATCACATGACATTGGATGAGAAGACAGTATCAGGTTTCTTAGAATGAAACAAGTCACTCAGGAAGACCAGAGCATCCGGTAAGCTGATCTTCATTCTTACCTTATTATTAGGCTAAACTTAATTCTTATATCTTATGGGGAAAAAATAAGTGTAGTTACTGACTATGGATAGTTAATTATGACCTATGTGAGATAAACATCTGCAGGAACAAAAAAGGTAAATATGCCCAAGGTCAGACAGAGCTGCTACCTGAGCTACTGTATTAAAAAATGTCCTTAACAGTCCTGCGTGTCCCTATTATCTCAGGTGTATTTTCAAACTTAGCTTAGAAATATAAAATTAAATAACACCAAATTCAGTTAAGAAGTTTCCCTTGGTAGTAAAAACAAAAAAATGTTCTTGTGCTATGATAATACTTGAGTGAATTCATTCCTTTCAAAACAATAAACTCAATTTTAAATTGGTTATTTAAGAGCATTTCGATCCTAGCATGCAGAGGTTATATGGACCCTTGAGATCTGGAACACAGGTAATGCACATATTTTCTTCATTTAGACATAAATCCCTATGTGACACCAACAAGTAATCTTTTACTATATTTCTCACTGTAGTGATTGATATTTTCTACTTAAATAGTTGTCTACAGCTTCTGAAATTGAACTCATCCTTGATGATAGGTGAATTTGCTGACCAAACTGCTAAGGAAAAGTATTTTTAGAGTGGGAATTCTTAGTGGTTTTATTTATTTGCCTTTCAGTTTCTTTATTTTTTATGTCTTTATGTTTCTCAAATAATTCTATATGATTTGTAAGTCATGAGATATTAATTAGGAAATGCATGTGTACATACACAAACACACATATAATCACATATTTAAACAAATACATATACACACATAAGGTAAAGAAATTCAATGAGTACAAAATAATGCAGATTTAAAAATAGGTCCTCCAATTCAATTCCCCAAATGTTTTTTTCTTCAAAAGTAACCACAATATGTGTCTTATTTTATATATTTTACACTAAACATTATTTGTGAATGTGCTTAGGCTTTTATAAAACAAAGGGTAGTATGTAGACCCTTTTATATCATTTGTTTCCTAATTCTTTCTTATGAAAGAGCTCATTCTATTTAAAAAGTGTATCTACTGAAAGTGAGGGAGGTAGATTGCTAAACTGCTAAATCTGCCTAATTATTTTTAACTAACACATAGCTAACACTTTATGACCACGTTGTTTAGCCGTTTGTCTATTAAAAGGTATGTGGATTGCAATTACAAAACATGTGCCAAAAAATAAATAGATAATTATTTGTGTCTCTTTATATATGTATAACTCACATATGTATACACATGTATATAATATATAATTACAGGGTTTGCTTACTGAACATTTAAGCATTATAAGATTACCTTGCAAAAGAGTTTAAAAATTTACATTTTCATTAAGAATAAATGAGAGTGTCTGTTTTTTATAATACATTTATTTTTTGACAGAGGTAAATTTAAAATAATATTTTAATAATAAATTGTAAATCC
>NW_012107552.1:307221-323073 GCF_000951045.1 Mandrillus leucophaeus
TGCAGCACTATTCACAGTAGCAGACTTGGAATCAACCCAAATATCCATCAGTGACAGACTGGATTAAGAAAATGTGACACATATACACTATAGAATACTATGCAGCCATAAAAAGGGATGAGTTTGTGTCCTTTGTAGGGACATGGATGCAGCTGGAAACCATCATTCTCAGCAAACTATCACAAGAACAGAAAACCAAATATAGCATGTTCTCACTCATAGGTGGGAACTGAACAATGAGATCACTTGGACACAGGAAGGGGAACATCACACACCAGGTCCTATTGTGGGGAGGGGGTAGTAGGGAGGGATAGCATTAGGAGATATACCTAATGTAAATGATGAGTCAATGGGTGCAGCACACCAACATGGCACATGTATATGCATGTAACAAACCTGCACATTGTGCACATGTACCCTAGAACTTAAAGTATAATAAAAAATAAAATAAAATAAAATAAAACTAAAATTAAAAAAATAAAAAAGTAAATTCAACCTAAGAAAAAAAAAGAAGGAAGAAGCAGAGTAGACATTTGTCTACCATGTTGTTTAATGTTGACTAAAAAGACAAGGAATCACTTTAGGCACATTTCTAGCTTCATATATATATATATTGGTATATTATGATCACAAAACATTAAAGTATGACCTTCCTCAGGAAGAGATTATTTAATTTTCACTGGTGATAGCAGAAACTGGTTGCAAGAGATAATAGAATTTGCTAAGAACAAAGAACTAGCCATTTTTTAACCTCATGATTCCCCTATATTTTCTTTTTTAATGATAGTCAAGTTATACATCACATGCCATTGGATGAGAAGACAGTATCAGGTTTCTTAGAATGAAATAAGTTTTTTAGAAACAACATTTCTAAAATTATTACTTTAAAATGTACTTATTATGTGTCTACAAAATGTCACCTGATGAACACTTTGTTTTCATGTTGTTTCATTATTTCATTACATCTAGTTACCATATTAAGCAAACTAATCAAAAGGTACAATCATGTCTTTTGACAGTGTGAACACTCAGGTAATAAATATTTTTAAACTGATATTAGCTAGTTAGACCTTTTGTACAGGTGAATGCTTCTTCCTCTTGCTTAACTCATCAATGTATTTAACAGATGTTTTCAGATATGATTATCACACAATAAACTGTATGTACTTGAAGTGTGCAATTTGATAAGTTTTAACATATGTATTCATCAATGAAATAAAAAAATCACAATAGTAAACTTATCTATTACTTCCGAAATTTTCCTCATGCCCCTTTAACATCCTGCCTCCCTGGCTCTCCCAGTCCCAGTGTTCAACTTCTGATTTGTTTCTCCTCACTAAACTTTGAAGGTACATGTGCAGGTTTTTAAAATGTCAAACTCGTGTCATAGGGGTTTTGTGTACAGGCCATTTCATCAACTAGGTACTGAGCATGGCACTTGATAGTTACTATTCCTGATGCTCTTCCATCTTCCACCTTCCTCCCTCAAGTAGATCCCAGTGTCTATAGTTACCCTTTTTATGCCCATTAGTTCACATTATTTAGCTCCCACGTATCAGTGCAAACATGGGGTGTTTTGTTGTCTGTTTCTGTGTTAGTTTGCTAAGAATAATGGCCTCCAGCTCCATCCATGTTCCTACAAAGGACACCATCTTGCTCTTTTTTTATGTCTGCAAAATACTCCATAGTGTATGTGTACCAGATTTTCTTTATCCAGTCTATCATTGATGGGGATTTGGGTTGAGTCCATGTATTGGTTATTGTAAATAGTACCAAAATGAACATATACTTGTAGATGTTTTTGTGCAGAAAGATTAATATTCCTTTGGATATATACCCAGTATTGAGGTTGCTGGGTTAAAATGGTAGTTGTGTTTCTGGTTCTTTGAAAAGTCACCACACTGCTTTCCACAATGGTTGAACTAATTTACACCCCCATCATCAGTGCATAAACATTACCCTTTCTCCTCAACCTCCTCAACAACTGTTATTTTTTGATGTTTTAATAATAATCATTCTAACTTGTGTGAGATAGTACCTCATTGTGCTTTTGATTTGCAATTCTCTAATGATCAGTAATATTTAGCTTTTTGTTTTTTTATGCTTGTTGACTGCATGTATGTTTTCTTTTGAAAAGTGTCTGTTCATGTCCTTTGCCCAGTTTTTAAAGGGATGAATCACACGTGTTGATTTCCAGTTATTGAACCAACCTTGCATCCCAGGGATAAAGCCTACTTGATCATGATGGATTAGTTTTTTGATGTGCTGTTGGATTCATATTGTTCATAGTTTGCTGAGGATTTTTGCATCTTTGTTCATTAAGGATATTGACCTTAATTTTTTATTTTCATCTCTGCCAATTTTTTGTATCAGAATGATGCTTGCTTCATAGAATGAGTTACGGAGGTGTTCCTTCTCCTCAACTGAAAAAAAAAAAAAAATCAATAGGAATGGTACCAGCTCTTCTTTGTATATATGGTAAAATTCAGCTGTGAATCCATCTGATCCTGGGCTTCTTCTGGTTGATAGACTATTCATTACTGATTCAATTTCAGAGCTCATTCAATAATGATCTCTGAATAATAATTGGCCTGTTCAGGGATTCCATTTCTTCCTGATTCAATCTTGGGAAGGTGTATGTGTCCAGGAATTTATCCATTTCTTCTAGATTTTCTAGTTTGTGTGGCTAGAGACGTTCATAGTAGTTGCTGATGATTATTTGTATTCTAGCGAGGTCAATAGTAACATCCCCTTAGTCATTTCTAATTGTGTTTGGATTTTCTCTTCCTTCTTCTTTATTAGTCTAGTCTTATTTATTAATTAAGAATAATATTGATTTTTCAAATAATCTACTGTTGGATTTGTTATTCTGTTGAATAGTATTTTATATCTCCATTTCCTGCAGTTTGGCTAGATTTTGGTGATTTCCTGTAGTCTGCTAGCTTTTGGGTTGGTTTGCTCCTGCTTCTTTTGTTTTCGTAATTGTAATGCTATGTAGTTAGTTTGAGATATTCCTAACTTTTTTATGTGGAGTATTGATGTTATAAATTTCCCTCTTAAAACTCCCTTAACTATGTCCCAGAGATTCTGGTATGTTGTATCTTTCTTCTCATTAATTTCAAAGAACTTCTTGATTTTTCCCTTAATTTCATTATTTGCCCAAAAGTTGTTTAGGCACAAGTTGTTTAATTTCCTTGTTAAAGTATGGTTTTGAGCAATTATCTTTTTATTAAATTCTGTTTGTATTAAACTGTGGTACAAGAGTGTAGATGATAGTATTATTTTTTAATTTGCTGAGAATTGTTCTATGTCTGATTCTGCGGTCAGCTTTAGAGTATCTGCTATGTGGTAATGAGATAATTGTATATTCTGTTGTTTAAAGATGGAGCTTTCTGCAGATGCCTGTTAGGTCTCTTTGGTCAAGCATTGAGTTCAAGGCCTGAATATCTTTGTTAATTGTCTGCCTTGATGTTGGTCTAATACAGTAAGTGTGGTGTGGAAGTCTCCCACTATTATTTTATGGGAGTCCAAGTATCTTCCTAAGCCTCTAAGAAGTTAATTTATGAATCTGGGTGTTCTTGTATTAGGTGCATATATATTTAGGATAGTTAGTTTTTTTAAAAGTGAATTGACCCCTTTACCACACCTAATGCCATTTTCAAGTCTTTTTTTTTTTTTTTTTTTTTTTTTTTTTTTTTTTTTGGTATTCATAGTTTGAAAGCCAGTTTTGTCTAAGTTAGGGTTGCAACCATTGCTTTTTTCTGTTTTCCACTTGCTAGGTTCATTTTCCTCCATTCCTTTATTTTGAGATTATAGGTGTCATTGAATGCAAGATAGCCCTCTTGAAGACAGAATACATTGTGTCTTGTTTCTTTATCCAATATGACACTCTCTGACTTTTAATTGGGACATTGAGTGTGTTTACATTCAAGGTTAGTATAAATATGTGTGGATTTTATCCTGTCATTGTGTTAGGTAATTGTTGTGCAGACTTGTTTCTGTGGTTGCTTTATAGTGTCACAGGTCTATGTACTTAAGAATGTTTTTGTATTGGCTGGTCATTGACATTGCTTTCCATATTTAGTGTTCCTTTATGGACCTCTTAAAAGGCAAGTCTGGTGGTAAATAATTCTCTCAGAATTTGCTTCTCTGAGACGGATCTTATTTCTCTTTCACCTCTGAAGTTTAGTTTCACTAAATATGAAATTCTTGGTTTGAGAAATTTTGCTCTAAGAATGTTGAATATTGACACCCAATCTCTTCTAGCCTAGAGGGTTTCTGCTGAAAAGTCTGCTGTTAGCCTGATGGGGTTCTCTTGGCATGTTATCTGGCCTTTCCCTCTAGCTGCTTTTAACATACTTGTCTTTCATTTGGACCCTGGAAAATCTGATAAATTATGTTTCCTGGGTATGATGGTCTATTGTATTATCTTGCAGGGAATTCTTTGCATTTCTTAAATTCAGTGGATGGCCACTTCTCTAGCAAGTTTTCGGACATTTTCATGAATAATGTTTTGAAATATGTTTTCCAAGTGGCTTGCTTTCTCCCTATTTCTTTCAGAGATACGAATGATTCAACAATTTGGCCTTTTTTACATAATTAACTGTTTCTTGATGGTTTTGTTCCTTCCTTTTAATTATCTTTATTTTCGTCTGACTGTCTATTTCAGAGGGACAACCTTCATGCTCTTAGATTCTTTTCTCAACTCAGCCTATTTTACTGTTAATACTTGCAATTGCTTTATCAAATTCTTGTAGTATGATTTTCAGTTATACTAATTCAGTTAGGTTCTTTTTTATGCTGGCTATTTCATTTGTCACCTCTTGTATCATTTTATTGTGAATCTTAGCTTCCTATAATTGGGTTTTGACATTTTCCTCAATCTCAATGATCTTCATTTTTATCCATATTCTGAATTCTGTTTCTGTCATTTCAGCTATTTCAGCTGAGTTAAGAGGCCTTATTAGAGAATTAGTGTAGTCATTTGGAGGACAGAAGACTCTGACCATTTGAGTCACTGGAATTATTGCACTGGTTCTTTCTCATCTCTGTGTGTTAATGTTTCTTTACCTATGATGTAGACAGAGTACAGTCAGTAGAATTTTTTTCTGGATGTTCCCAGAGGTCCAAGTTTTCATGCAGCATCTTTGTTTGCAGCTGACTCCTTTTCTTTTGTTTCACAGCAGGGTATGTTAGCAAAGTACTTTTGGTGTTGAATTTTGTGGGTAGAATACGGTATGTTAGTAGGTGGGCTCTCATTCCAGTAGGTGGGCTGTCATTCTAGTAAGTGTTTAAGTGTAATTGCCAGTTAGTAGGGCTCAGTAGGTGGGCTCTCATTCTAGTAAGTATCTAAGTGTAATTGTCAGTAGGTAGGCTCTTGTTTAGCCACATACTTTTCTTTTTTTCTATATTTCCTCACAGTTTTAGCTTTCAGTGTTTCAGTGTTCTGAAAATGTTTGTTCCTTTCCCACTTGAGAGCTGCAGATCAAAGCTTGGCACTGCACACCACAGCTCTAGGGTCCTGTCCAATGAGGAGAAGTGGGATTGGGAACCTGTGTAAAACAGTCCGACTGTCTTTCCATAGGGTAGCTGTGCTGTGCTGGCAATCTGCTTCAGGCACTGGTCACCTTGGACTCCCCAGAGCCTGAAGGCAGCAGCTGTGAAGGCTACAAAACAGCAAAATGCTGGCCTGCTCCTCTCTCTGGATACTCCGTTTCAGGGAGATGCAGTCCTTGCTGGCCAGAGAACTGCAGCAGGTGTGGCTGGAGCTCCTGGTCAGAAGGTCTTGCCAAGGGAGAAGAAATGGAATCAGTAGAGACCCATGCCACTTTTGGCCACTTCTCCACAGGGAAGTCATGCTGCACTGAGGGTCCACTCCAGTTCTCAGTCCTCTCAGATTCTATAGAGCCTGAAGGCAGCATCAAGGAAGGCTGGAAAACAGCAAACATGGTAGCCTGCCCCTCCATCTGGAATCCCAGTGTCACAGATTTGGAGCACTGGTGCTGGCCAAAATATACAGGCCATGGGAGGCTGGAATCCCAGTTAAATGGGTCTTATCCTGTGAGGTGCCATGGAAGCGAGACTGCAAACCATCGCTGCCCAGACCCCTGGACTCAGTTCCTTTCCTGGAGGTGGGTAAGGGAGGCTGATTTCCCCCTTTGATAGGGCTGCAGTCATTATTGCCAAGATGCCCAAGGATCAAAGGCTTCTGAGACTCAGAGTGTATCTGGGTGATGGCTCTCCTAGGACTACAAGTAACTTTGTATGTCAGACTGAAGGCCCCGGTGGAGTGGATTCAAAGGGAATCTTCTGACTTTAGGATTGCAAAGATCCATGGAAGAAGGGTGGGTCCTGGGGTCTCCCACTCACTATTTCCCTGGAAGGGGAAACCTTTGCTGGCTCCCTGTTGCTCCCAGGTAGGTAGTCATCCTGTCTTGCTCCTCTCTACATTCCATGAGTCATGTTGTTTTCTTAATAAATCCCAGTTTGTGCATCTGAATATTTCACTTGAAGGTTTGGTGTTCATTTCTCCCTTTTATTTCTTTCCATGAGAGTGTTGCACACTAACTACTTCTAGTTAGCAATCTTCTAGAATGTTCACATTTTCTGTAGGTTTATATAAAAGGGACATATGCTATGTATACTTTTTATCTAACTCTTTTCATTTATAATGATTTTTAAGATCTATGTATTTTGTTTTGTGTATCAATAGTTTCTCTGTATTGCTATATACTATTTCATTGTCTCTGGATATATTACAAATCGTGAATCCATTTATGTGTTAATTGATATTTCTGTAAATTCAAGATTTGAGCTACTACAGATAAAGCTGCTGTGAACATTCATGCACAAATTGATCATTGTAAGGTATAAAATTTCTTCTATTTGGGGCAAATTCCTAGAAGTGAAATGAATGGATCTTATAATATATTTGTGTTTATCCTTGCCAAAATATTTTCAAAGTGGTTGTATAAGTAAAATTTTTCAACACCTAAAATTTATAAGTATTCCAGTTCTTCCACATCTTTGTCAATACTTGGTATGTTTTAACATTCTAATTTTAGACATTTTCATATGGGCATAGAGAGATCTCATTGTAGCCTTAACTTTTATTTTCCAACTGATTATGTTGACATTTAATTATGAAATTATTTGTTGTCTGTGCATTTTCTATGGTAAAATTATTGCTAAAATATTTTTGCTCATTTTTGTAGTATTACTTTGTTCCTCTAACTCCAATTTGTTTTCAGTTTTGAGAGTTCCTTATATATTCTAAATACAACCAGTATGTGCTTTGCAAATACTTTCTCACAGCTTATTATTTTTCTTTTAATTTTGTTAAAAGTACCTTTTGATGATATAGAGATTTTAATTTTGATGACGTTCAATTTTATTCATTTTTTCACGGATAATTATTTTGAATTATATCTAAGATATCTTTGTAAATCAAAGCCACAATTTTTCCCAACTTTTCTAGAAGTTTTATAATTGTAGTTTTTTGCAATTAGTACTATGATCCTTTTTGAGTTAATTTTCATATATGGTGTAAATTACAGATGGACATTAACTTATTTACATATCAATATCTAATTGTTGTAGCATCAGTTGTTGAAATTATTATCTTTTCTCCACTGAATTGCTTTGAAAAATTTCCAAAATCTATTGTTCAGGTATGTTTGGGTCTATTTCTCAACTATTTAATCAGTTATATTGATCTACTTTTCTATATTTATTTATTATTTCTATATAGTAATCTAATTCCAAATGATTTTGATTATAAGTCTCAAATCTTTTTGTATTAATCTTCCAGATGTGTTCTTTTCAAAGCTGTTTCAGTTATTTTAAGTTTCAGATTTCTTTACCAACTTTAGAGTCAGATTTTCAATTTCTAAAAAAAAAGTCTACTGGAATTTTGAATACAATTTATTGAATGTAAAAATCAAGTTGGAAAGAGTTAAATCTTAAAAATATTGAGTTTCCTATCAAGGAACATCATATATGTCTCCATTAATTAAAATTTTTATTTTTTTCTGGGCAATGTTTTTTATATTTGAGTGTGTGTCTTTCTCATATTTGTCAAATTTATCTGTAAATATTTTACACTTTTGATGCTATGATAGATTTCATTTCAAGTTTTTGGTGTTTATTACTAACATAAAAAAGAATTTTGTAAAAAAAAAAGTTGATTGTGTATTCTACAATCTTACTAACTTCACTTCTTGGTTCTAGTACTATCTTATAGATTCCATAGAATTTTCTGCATGAGCTATTATGTCATCTGTTTATAAAGATTTTTTTATCTCTAAAGTAAGACATTTTATTTCTTCTCGTTGCCTAATTGTACTGGCTGGAACCACTAATACAACGATGAACAGAAGTGGTGGAAGTAGATAGTCTTGTCTTTTTCCTGGTCTTGGTGTAAGGCTAAACCCTTGGGAGAAGGGGCTCTCCATGTCACTGGTGATATCTTCTTTCCAATATGTGATTGTGATAATTAATGCTGAGTGTATTGAAGAATACAAAGTAGTCATCCTAGGTGTGTCTGTCAGGGTGTCGCCAAAGGAGATTAACATTTGAGTCAGTGGGCTGGGAGAGGCAAACCCACCCTTAATCTGGGTGGGCACAATCTAATCAGCTGACAACAGGGCTAGAATATAAGCAGGCAGAAAATCGTGAAATGAGAGACTGGCCTAGCATCCCAGCCTATACCCTTTTCCTCTGCTGGACGCTTCCTGCCATCAAACATCAGATTCCAAGTTCTTCAGTTTTGGAACTTGGACTGGCTCTCCTTGCTCTTCAGCCTGCAGATGGCCTATTGTGGGACCTTGTGATTGTGTGAGTTAATATAATAAAATTCTGTGTGTGTGTGTGTGTGTGTGTGTATGTGTATATATATACGTGTGTGTGTGTGTGTGTATATATAGTTGTAGCATCAGTTGTTGAAATGATTATCTTTTCTCCACTGAATTCCTTTGATATATATACATATGTGTATGTATATATTATATATGTATATGTGTATACATATATATACACACACACTCTCACACACACACACATACACATATGTATATATTCCATTAGTTCTGTTCCTCTAGAGAACCCTGACTAATACAGTGATCTTCTGAGTTATGTTACTTTTGCCTTCTTGTACTCTGAACTATGGCTATTGGGCTCTGTCTGAGTTCCCTCTCAGTAAACCACAGGCTGAAAATTACTTCAAAGCAGTAAGAAAGGTTAATTGTAAGGTTGTAAGAATGATCTTGTTTTTCTTTTCTTTTTCTCTCATAAATCACTGCCCTTCGTTTTCTGAGTCCAGTGTTTTGACAACTTCTGTTTCACACATTTTATCTGTTCTCATTTTCGATTGTTTTAGTTGAGAGGGAAAATATAAATCCTGTTACTTTATTTAGGGTAGAAGAAGAAATTCCCTAAATGATTTTTTTTAAGCAAACCAAAGATAAAATTAATTTTTTAAAAAAGAATCAGAATTATTATGCATTCCCAGTTAGTGAAATCAGTATTTATAAAATCTGTTAATTCACATGTATGATATTATAGATTAATTTCTGTTTGCATCTCGTTTCATGAACCATAATCTCTTAAGGCTATTTCTTTTTTACAATTATCTGCAGTACAGCAGTAGCTCTAGAGTTATGGTTAAGTGTGAAATTTTGTACATTTATTACTGATAATACATAAACAAATCATACACTTATATTAAAGAATGTGGTTATTTATCATATTCTCTAATTATCCAGAATCTAAATATATGAATGTGTCCTATTTTACTTTGATGACTTTTATATATCAGATAAAATAGGGACATTAAAAAGCTGTTCTCTTGTTTTACTTCAGGTTATCACATGTTTTTAGGAATATTTTTGTGATCTATAGGGGAGACTTATAATTGTTATGAAGACACACTAACTAATGTAAAAATAACCAATATTCTACAGTAAAATTGGCTAATGCTTCTTATCTAAGTTAGTCTTTCAGATGGTCTGTAAAACACAGCAATGACTCCTTAGGTATTTAAAAAATAATACTTGTTCAAACCTCCTTCCATGATCACCTTAAAGTTATAAAAGTCTCTTTTTTAGCAAGCTAAATTTACCAGAGGTGTATATTTCTACCGTGTTTTCACATTGGTAAATATTTTTTAAAAATCGGAATGAAAATTATATCGCTTCAACAGTACTAGATTTCTGGGATACGTAGGAAAGTGCTTTGAAAGTTGTTAGGCAACACTAATATACTATTGAAAGGAATTGGTTAGTTTGCCTTAGGTGGACAGCCAGGGAAGGTTCCTTGGGAAATCACGGCCCATTGCTCAGTACCTCGTCCTCACATAACATAATAAGCAGCCTGAGGAAAAATTCAAGCTGCAGGCATCGATAAGGTAACTAGCATAGGCTGTTGTGCCGGAAGACATGCTCATGGCTACACAGATAGAAATCCTCCAACCCATTTGGATAAAAACGTACACAAATCTCCAGCTCACTCAGATAAAGGAACAAACCCTGACCTAGAAACAAGACCTGGCCTATTTGTCCTTGTATAGTCAGTGGGTTCCCAGGAAAAGTTTCTTCTCCATTTGAGGGCATGGGCACAGTGGGTTCCGGTGGGTTCTAGTGGGCACTCTATTTTCCTTTGTTGGACTGTAAGTCCGGCCCCTATGAACCATCACTTCAGCCCCTGATTGGTCCCGGGCGAAGGCCTTTGGCCAAGCTTAGCAATGCATTCTCCAGACAGCCCATGGCCAAATTTCTTCCCTTTCCCAGTCCATAAACACCCTGGACTCCAGCCTCACAGGGAATACTCCCGTTTGGGAACTCCTCTCTGCTGGCAAATAACTTTCTTCTTTTGCTTATTAAACTTTCACTCCAACTTCACTTTTATGTCTGTGCTCCTTAATTTTTTTGTCAGTAGGACAAAAATCTCCAGGTGTTACATGTTGGTGCCTGGGTCAGGAAGAAGGGAACTCATCAGAAGGGTAAGTAAGAGTGAATCTTTAACGCTTTACTTCCATTTCTGAGGCTTCTTGTCTATTTCAATCTAGTTTCCTTTCATGGAGGACCTAGCCATTGTGTGGGATTGGAAGGAAGTCCTAGGGCAACTGAAGATTCTGGTTGGGGTTATCCCTCAGTGTTGTGTGAATGTCCTTAGACTAACTCCAGTCACTGACAGCCAATCAGGGTGTCGGCACAAGGACTTCCAGTCTTTTTATACTGCATTTCTTTCTTTATTCTCCCAGATATCATATCTTCTATCCCTTTGTCTGTTTGTTTGTTTGAGATGGAGTCTCGTTCTTGTTGCCCAGGCTGGAGTGCAGTGGTGTGATCTCAGCTTACTGCACCTTTGCCTCTCAAGTTCCAGCTATTCTCTTGTCTCAGCCTCCCTTGTAGTTGGGATTACAGGTGTCCACCACTGTGCCTGGCTAATTTTTGTACTTTTGATAGAGATGAGGTTTCACCATGTTGGCCAGGCTGGTCTTGAACCCTTGACCTTAGGTGATCCACTCGCCTTGGCCTCCCAAAGTCTTGGGATTACAGCCCTAGGCCACTGTGCCTGACCCTATCCCTTTTTTATATATAATGTTACAGGTGTTTTTGCAACCTAGAGATATAATCCTGTTGAGTAGAGTTAGTTGGCGTCTTAGCAATCAGTAATGTAATACAAAGAATTGTTGTTTTTGTAATTTCCTAGAAACTGGAGTAAATAAAGATTTCAGTCTAAATTTTCACCTGGTAAGATCCCTTCTATCCCTCAGTAATAGATATTCATGGCACTAAATGGGAGGAAACTTTACCCTAAGTGTATATTCTCCTCTCCATTTGGGTTGTATTTTCCTTTTCATAAGAGCTCAGCATTATCCAGTGAATGCTGAACAAGTTAATTTTATTATGCTGGGGGAGGTAGAGTATGCTATAAGGGCAGCCTATCAAACCCTAAACCTCTTTTTGTAACTTTTTCCAGAAAAGAATTTGGAGTTTTTTACGTAACATTTCTAACCTTACACTGCCACCTAGTGGAAATGGATTTTTTCCATGGGGAGCCTTGTTAGACCTCTGCCCCAAACCTCTAGTTACTCAATTCTTTTTTCTTCTTCATCCTTCTGTCAGTTATCAAGCCATATGTCCTATTTGTAAACAGAAAAAAACTTCACTCTCCACAGCCAGGAGGAAGCTATTCTGATAAGACAGATTTTAGCTTCAATACTGTCCCCATCAAAATAGGGGCAGCTATTCAATTTTCATAGTCTTTTAAGGCACCTGTTTTGCAGTCAATTACATTGGAATTTAAACAAAGAAGGAACTTTGTGTTTAGAAGTTAATGAGTCCCATTCTGTGGGATTGCTGCGGGCATAGCAAGGGAAGTTAAAGATAGTCTTAAAAAACTCCTTCCATTGAAGAGTCTTGCCCAGATCCAACTACTATATAATTTATCCTAGACCTCTGGGGCACGTTGGGTACCTTTTGGGCTGAGTTGGTCTAGGAATCAGCATGGTGGAAGGCTAGGGCTTTAAGCAGATAAGCATGACCACATCCTGCCGACTAGCTTTTCCAGGACCATGGGCAATGGTCATACTTGTGACCATGGGGTGGCACCTGTGATAGTCGCCAGGAATCAGAGAAGAGGAAGGAGGAGGAGGACACGGTTTCCTGCACCCTGTGTCACACAAAAGGGAGGAAGGGAACTGAGGGATGCTTTGTCTCCCCCTCTCTTTCTAGATGGGTAACAAACTATCTGCACTCTGTACACCCCTCGAGTGCATTTTGAATAACTGGAAACACCTTTGACCCTATGAATCTAAAAAGAAAACAGCTTATATTCTATTGCACAATGGCATGGCCATCTTATGAACAGAAGGCCTAACCTTCTCAGGGAAGTATTACATTTAACAGTGTCTAACAACTAGATCTTTCTTTACCCTGCAAGACAACCCAGATCTTTGCAAGTATTGTAAAATTAACCCTTCCCTCTTGGCAGCCATGTCAGGAAAGCCTATAAAGGCTAATTCCTCAAAGACAGACACACCCTTGGGAAACCCTTAAATGCAACATCTGGGTGCCCTACCTGTCCTACTTATTTGGGAATCCCAATAGCCAAATCATTAGCTCCTCTGGTTGTGCCACTCAAAAAACCCCCAATTTTGCTTTTGCCCCTCCAGGAAATGCCCAATGAACATGGTGCCACTAGAGTCCAAGTTTCCTTTTCATTACAGTACCTTAGACAAAGGAGGATCTAGGCAAGTTCTCTAATAACCCTGATAGATATATAAAGGCATTCCAAAATTTAACCCAAGCGTTTAATCTTTTATGAAGGGTTGCTATACTACTTTTAAGCCAAACCTTAACTGTTTCAGGGAACAGGAAAACCTGCAGGCAATAAAGATATTCAAATATTAATAACAGGCAGTCAAAAAAGAACCTCAGTCAAAGGGGAAAGAGGCCAAAATAATACAGAGAGACAGAATCCTCATTCTCAATAGGAAGAGAGTCAGTGTCCCTTGAATACCCTAATTTGAACCCTGGTGATCCCATACATAAGTGAAAAAAAAATGCTTTCTAATGTGCATATTAAAAGGCTTGCAAAAAAATAAGAATAACCAGCAAATTAAGCAAATGTCTTAATTACTCTAAACTGTCCTTGTTGAAGTAGAAACCAGATGGAAATTCCTCTGCCTTTTTGGAAAGGCTAAGAGAAGCTTTAGTAAGACACACCTACTCGTCTCCAAATTTAATAGAAAACAGGTTCATTATTCAGGCAGCTCCTGATATCAGAAGAAAGCTGTTGAAACAGGCCCTGTCCAAAGATCTTTCTAGTTTTATTCACCCTCAATTTAATAGTTTACACTATGTAAAAACACTCCCTCTGTGCCCCAACTGAGGGGGTTTCTCAAGAAGGCACTAAGGCTCTTCTTAATTTTCTAGTATGTAGAGTATATAAAATTTCCAAATCTAAAGCTCAGCTCTGGCAAACTTCGGTTAGATACCTAGGCCTAGTCTTGTCAGAAGGAACAAGAATGTTAGGTGAGGAAAAGATTAAGCTTATTTCCTCCTTTTGCCTTCCCAAAACCCTCAAACAGGAAAGAAAATTTGGGGGCATCACAGGTTTTTGTAGATTGTGGATACCTGGGTACAGTGAAATAACTCATCCTTTATACCACCTCATAAAAGAAACTCAAGCAGCTAGAACTCACTCTGTAACTTGGGAAGCTAAAACTCAATAGCCTTTAACCATCTAAAGCAAGTCCTATTTAAAGCATCAGCCCTCAGTCTTCCTATATGGAAGATATTTAATCTCTACATATCAGAAAGGAAGGAAATAGCCCTGGGAGTTTTGACTAAGGCTCAAGGTTCAGCTCAACAGCCAGTGGGTTAACCTCAGGGAATATCTTAACTGTTTGCATCCCACACAGTATAGCAGGACCACTGTCATCTAAGGGAAGTCTCTGGCTAACAGACAATTATCTCCTCAAATATCAAGCTTTGCTGCTAGAGGGATCTACAGTCCAATTAAAAACCTGCACTTGCCTGAACCCAGACACTTTCTCCCAGAGGAAACTGGAAAGCCTAAACATGATTTTGAACAGGTGGTGGTGCAAACCAATATAAGAAATGGTAAAAATCACTGTTTATATTATGTGTAAAGTTTTATTTAATAAAAAAGGATTTTCTTAAAGAGCACTCAGTGTAATTAAAAACAGATATCCAAGCTATGAGTATATATTCAAAAGGCCTTTATGTTTTTCTCTTCATAAATCTTGTTTATCTGAAAGAGGATTTTTTCTTAGTTGACTGAGTTACTTTTCTCCACTCTGTCTTGTCCCTCTTGCTGCATGCAAGAAAGGCCCTAGAATAACTTCTGGTGGCCTGGGACTCCTTGAGAAAACAGAACAGTTATTACAAATCCCATTTTGGGAAAAATCTCTGTTTTCCTCATGGAGTCCCTGGAAACTGTATTCCTAGCTCTCTTCTTAAAGGGCCTCACCAGAGGCCAACGAGCCAGTTGAGAAATAAGAAATTAAAAATGTTATAGCTACTGGATCTTTTTCTGTTTGTGTCTGATTATATATGTGTTATGTGTGTAATGTCTATTTAAAAAGAGAGCTCTAATTAATTAACTTCAAGAAGGATAAACACTTGAATCAAATATTCTTAAGGGAAAAATAAAGGCTGTAGTGCCTCTTGGTTCATGTGACTTCAATCTTTAAGAAAAAGAACAGCCTTGGAGATTATCAATAAAGTGCAAATGTCTTCAAGATGTAAATAGATAGTCTAAATTGTGCACCTCAGACACTAGTTTTGCTAAATGTTTTAAAGTTGTAAGCTACTTCTTTGATGTATAAAAGTTGTTCACCTTGCCTGCTTCACAATAGGTAAGGACTGGGGACATATGGACGTTTCCATGTCCCTAACTATGGTGGAAGGAGTCAAACTTTTTCTGTACCTAGGACATAATTAAAACAACTTAATAGGTTGTACATTCACATTAAAAATTTGTTAAGAGTTACCATTATAACGTGTAATTTAAACTACTGAAAATAAATGTATATACAAGGTATACAAGAGCAGTAAAATGTGTTTTTACTGAAAGATTATAAAAAGGCATGAAAATGTATATTTTGCATACAGTAAAAGGATTGTCTTAAATATAATAAAGCAAAAAGTTTAAGCAAATTGTGAAAGATTGTAAAAATTAATTTTGCAAAAAAATTCTGTGTAAACGTATTAACTAAATTCAAAAGGGTATAATATAGTTTTATAAATTAAGCATTCAAATTCAAGCACAACAACATTTTCTTACAATGAGAATTTACTATTTTTTTTTTTTTTTTTTTTTTTT
>NW_012107552.1:323353-336659 GCF_000951045.1 Mandrillus leucophaeus
CCGGCCGAGAATTTACTCTTTAGCAAAATTTGTAGAGAGTTATAAAAGGTTTTTGAAAATCTCACCTCATGGTAAAACTTGTTAAAATTAAGTAAAATTGTCTATACAATTTCATTAAAATTGTGGTTAACATTAATAGAAAACTAATGCAAGGGTGAAATTTAGCTTTCTCTCTCTTAAATAGGATTTTCATACAATAATATGGCCTAATGAAAGTTTTTTGCTTTTTCAAATTTTTGAGTCATCATTTTGGCAAAACAAGTGACTTAAGGTAATCTGAAATTCTATTTCAGAATATCAAGTGTTTTAAACCTCTAACATATTCAACAAACTTTCCCAAATCAAATTTCAGTTTCAAGGCTGTCATTCCTGATGTCTGGTTTTGGGTGATGCAGAGGGTCTCTTGGGCATCCAGAAGAGAGATAAACAAGATTATTTAACATGTTTATGTACATAGGACTGCCAGAATGATGTCCAATCTTCTTCAGGATATATATATCTTTAGGCCAAGGTCCTGGGCCAAACTTTCACTTCAGCCCCTGATAAGTTCTGGGTCAAACTAAGCATCTTCTATAAATCATCAAGTCAACCCCTGACTGGTCCTGGACCAAGACCCTGTGCCAAGCTGAGTCACGTGTTGTTCAAGACACCCAGTGAACTAAGCACGTTCCTTCCCCTTCCCAGTCTATAAAACCTCTGCACCCCAACCTCATAGGGGGTACTCTTATTCAGGACCCCGTCTCTGTTGGCAGAGAGCTTTCTTCTTTTGCTTATTAAACTTTGACTCCAACTTCACTTTTGTGTCTGCACTCCTTAATTTTCTTGGAGGTAAAACAAAGAACTCCGGGCACCATCTCAAACAACAAAAATCTGTTGCAATATAATATACTACAACATAGCATTTTTCATAATTTAATGTGGGAGATAAACCTAATGTTATTGATTTCAAATAACCTTAAAATATACAGGACATTAAAAACGCAAAAGACGGGATGGGTGTGGCAGCTCACTCCTGTAATCCCAGCACTTTGGGAGGCCAAAGCAGGTGGATCACTTGAGACCAAGAGTTTCACACCAGCCTGGCCAACACAGTGAAACTCTGCCTCTACTAAAAATATGAAAATTTACCCGGGTGTGATGGTACACACTTGTAATTCCAGCCACTCCGGAGGCTAAGGCATAAGAATCGCTTGAATTCAGGAGGCGAAGGCTGCAGTGAGCTGAGATTGTGCCACTGCACTGCAACCTGGATGACTAAGTGAGACACCATGTCAAAAAAAAAAAAAAAAAAAAGAAATACAAAAGAGTGCAATAGTATAAAAGTGAATCCTCCCATACACACACTAAATTGATTGCTTTAGTATTGTGCAAGCCTTAGTGGTTAATAAAACTATAAATTTGTGTGTCAAATTTTAAAATGTATTTTTTGTTTGTGTACATTTATAATAAACCTTCTTAGATAGCATGTTCCTATTGCATTCGTTTGATGTAGTTTCACTCTGGAGATTATAAAATGACAGATTATTTAAACATAATGTCTTGACAATTCAGTCTTTTAGTGTATTTTCAATATATGTATATTAAATACTATGTACTGAATTTGAAAATTAAATGTTATTATGACATGTCAATTTTTAGAAAATCTATAAAATTTGCTGGTCCACTCCTGAAATTAGTCAATTTTGTTGTGCCAAATCTGTCATATTTACATTTTCTTCTCTCCCCTCCTGGTATTTTTAGAGAATACAGAAATTTCCTCTACACCAATACCCTCTCAGGAAAGAATATGATTTCAAATATGTATAATTTTTGCACATTTGACCATATTTTAATTCTCTTAAGAAAGTAAGCATTTAAAAATAAATATTGAAATATGCAGTACGTGGATTTCCCTAAAGAAGAGAATGATAAATCATTCATGACCAGGTGACAAATAATTGTTGTGGAGAATAAGGATTTATTCATCACAAAACACACCCAGCTAAATTTGTGTAAGATGAGACCTTGCATCTTTGTGCACATAATGTTTATTTAACAATAATGACCAATTTACAGTAACTAACTACAGTAAGAAAAAAATATTGGAAATGAAACACCAAGTCTATCTTCCCTTTTAACGTCATTTACATAAAAGTTTTGGAAGTTTTGTCTTGTTTTATTTGAAAGATGAATTTCAATGAATTAAACACACCCAAAAAATTCATTTTATGGCTTCTTTACTTGTGTTTAAAACATCCCTCTGGTGCTAGTAACCCAAAACAGCATTTTTATGAGGAATTCACGAACTTATTCTCAGGAAGACATTGCACAGATTCACTATTTTCTATTCAAAACAATTTTAGTTAGTTTCAATGTTAGAGCCAGTGTAATTCCTTGATAAAACTACACAGAGTGCTTCACTTGCCTTTTAACAGTTAAAAGTATAGCCACCTCATTCGACTTCTTCTTCAGTAAGGAAACCTGTCAGCTGTAGTCCCAGTACAATTATTGCTTTCACAAAGTGCTCTAAATCTGTCAACAAGAAAATACATGAACTACTATATAATAAAGTTGTTAAGAAGGTGACCCAGTTGTTACCACAACTGCTTTCCCTGCCAGAGATAGCTGGGCTAAACTGCTGATTAACAGTGTCTTGGTAGCCAACATAATTAGAGAGGAATTTTCTTTTTCCTTGTATATAATGGGGGATTTTAATGGTTTGAAAAATATTTGATAATGTTTTCATCCAATTTGATTCAAATGAAAATTTAGGAAGGGAGCATTAATAGAATATAAGCAACCTCAAATAATGTTAAACAACAAAAGGAAGGATAAATAGCATTTGTAAAGGGCTTACTATGCATCTTGTCTTTTAGTGATACTATTTCAATAAAATCTCACATAAATCTATGGTAGGTAGTACCCCTTTTTAAGGATGAACAAATAGAACTTTGAAAATTTGTGCACCTTCAGTCACAGGGTTTGTAACTGATCAAGCTGAAATTCACAATAAAGTTAGTCTTAATACAATGTTTTTTCTTCCGGTTTCGGCTACCTATGATTATTTGCATATATGACTATTAAAAAAAAAACTACACATGACACTACACTTTCTACATATTCAATATCTGATCTGTTATTCTCCACAAATTCCCTACCACTTGGTTTGGGGAAAATTAACTTTAGTTAAACAATACAATCAATTAAATGTAACTTAAAATAAGAACGTTTTAAGTAAACTTTTTATTGAAACATATACAGTAAAGGCATGCACAAATCCTGAATATCCATTTTGATAAATTTTAACAAACTGAGTACATTTGTGTGAAAATTTAGAAAGAGAAATAAAGTGTTATCACACCACAAGGGACTTAACATGTCAACATCCTTCACTACTCACCTCATCCAGAGGTAACAAGTGTACAACGTTGACTACCATTAATTATGCTTAATTATGACCATTCCACAATATATAAAATTGAATTAAAAGACCGGGTGGGGTGGCTCACGCCTGTAGTCCCAGCATTTTGGGAGGTCAAGGCGGGTGGATCACCTGTGGTCAGGGGTTCGAGACCAGTCTGGCCAACATGATGAAACCCCATCTCTACTAAAAATACAAAAATTAGCTGGGAGTGGTAGCATGCACCTGTAATCCCAACTGCTCGGGAGGCTGAGACAAGACAATCACTTCAACCTGGGAAGCGAAGGTTGCAGTGAGCTGAGATCGCATCACTGCACTCCAACCTGGTTGACAAGAGTGAGACTCCATCTGGAAAAAAAAAAAAAAAGAATTAAAAGAGTATAAAATCTCTTTTGATTAGCACTGTGTACGCAAGAGTCATTTAAATTGTTATGTGTAGTTGTAGCCCATGAATTCTTGTTGTCATACAAAAGTACAACTCTACCAAAATCCTTAATCCATTCTATCCTGGATATATATCTGGGCTGCTTGCAAGGTTTGGGTATTATAATTTCGCCACCATAAATATTCTTGTATATTTCTTTTGGTAAACATATTTATATAGTCATGTATTGCTTAACAATGGGGATATATTCTCAGAAATGCATCATTAGGTAATTTCTTGTTGTGCAAATGTCACAGTGTATACATAGAAACCTTACACAAACCTTACTACATACTTGGGATATATGATGTAGCCAGCCTGTGAAGTACACTAAAACCTGAACAATATGTTACTATACTAAATACCCAGGCAATTTTAACACTTTGGTAAATATTTGTGTACTTAAACATTGAAAAAGCACAATACAGTATGGTATAAGATAAAAAATGGTATGTGTGTCTAAGGCACTTACCATGAATAGAACTTGCCGGCCTAGACGTTGTCTGTGTGAGTCATTGAGTGAGTAGTGAGTAAAACTGAAGGTCCAGAACTTAATTGTACACTACTTTAGACTTCATAAAACTGCAAACTTAGTGTACTTTAAAGTTATTAAAAACTTTTTCTACAATAAGTTAACCTTCGTTTATGGTCTTTTTTTTTTTTTTTTTACTTTATAAATTTAATTTTTTAACTGTTGATCCTTTTGTGCTAACAGCTTAAAACACAAATATATGTGCAGCTGCACAAAATATTTACCTTCTTTATATCCTTCTTCTACAAGCTTTTTTATGTTTCTAACTTGCTAATTGTTTTAATATTTTTATTAAAAATAAAGACCCAAACACACACATTAGCCCGGCCTACACAGGGTCAGGATAATCACTATCACTGTCTTCCACCTCCACATCTTATCCCACTGAAAAGTCTCCAGGGGCAATAATACACATGAAGCTGTCATCTCCTATGATAACGATAGCTTCCTCTGTAATATCTACTGAAGGACCTACATGAGGCTGCTTTACAGTCAACTTTTAAAATATAACTAGAGGAGTATCCCCTAAAATAACAATAAAAATGTAGGATAGTAAATACATAAACAGGTAACATTGCTGTTTATTGACTACCATTAATTATTTTGTATTCTCTACTGTACATGTTATATTATGTATTAAGTGTTCTGTATTGTACATATTGTATTTTCTATCATTTTGTATGACTGGCAGAGCAGTAGATTTGTTTATACCAACATCACCACAAACATGTGAGGAGTGCCTTGTGATACAATGTTACCATGTCACTAGTCAATAGAAAATTTGTAGCTCCATTACACCCTTACTGAACCATTGTTGAATATGTGATCCATCACTGACTGAAATGTGGTTATGCGGAGCATGACTACATTACTCTATCTGTTTATATTGGCTTTATGCCTTAAACCTGAATTGTTGCTGATAGAGAATGCCTATACTGAGCTCTTAGACATATTCTGAGTTTTCCAAAGACAGTACCAAAATAGATACACCCATTTACACTCCCACTAGCAATGTGTAAGAGGTCTGTTTTCTTTACATTCTTACCAATAATAGTTCTTGTCAGCATTTTTCATTTAGCTCTTCTGGTGGGTGTTGTGTTGTATAGCATCTCATTCTGAGTTTGTTTTGCATTTTACTATTGCTTGATGAGTTAGAACTTTTTTCTCATGTTTTTTGGATATTTTGATATCTTCTTATCTATAAGGCCTGTTCAAATCTTTTTCCAAATTTTCTATTAGATTGTCTTACTGGTTTTAGCTTTGAAACAAGGTTGAATGTAACACCTTTATCATATATGTGTGTATGTATACGTATATATGAATTAAATTTAAAATATTTTTGCCATTCCATGTCACATTTTTCACATACTGAATAATATATTAGATTAATAATTTATAATTTAAATATACTACACATTATCAATTTTTTCCTTTATAGTAGCAATTTTCGTACTCGTTTTCAGATATCTTTACTGAAGTGAAAGACAATTATTCCCCTACATTTTATTCTAATAGACTTACTGTTGTACTTTTTACATTTATATACATTCTCTCTGAAATTGTTTTTTGTGTAGAATGTGAGGAAGCTTTTTTCCTTCTTTGTATATTTAATTGATCTAACATTATTTTCAAAAGGCCATTCTTCCTCCACTGCATTCCACTGCAGTTTCTCCATTCCACAATGTCACTTTGTCCTGAGTCAGATGGCACTATATGTGTGAATTTGTTAATTCGACAATTTAAATCTTTTCTTCAGCCAATACAAGTCTCCTTTGAAAAAATGCTTAAATAAGTGTATATTGCTCTCTACCCCAAAAGATGAAGGGAGAGAGGATTATGTAAATTACCACAATGACTTTCAAACTTTTTTTACTACAAGAAAAAGATAGAAGTAAATTTTATATTGCAACCCACTATACACAGAACATAACACACACACACACACACACACACACACACACACACAACCTGTGGGTGTTTGGAATTAAATGGCATGGATTCTTCTTCTAAAGGTAGCATCTACTTTCCTTTAGACCCATTCTTGAACAAACTGTGGTCAAAACAGCTTCAGCAGAAAACATTTTAAGAGGATGAAATGAAAAAAAATTACTTTGTTTAGTACTTTCAGATATACATACATCCAAAAAATATATACAAGCATACTTATATATTCATACTCAGTAAGACAAATATGTTAAACATATGCCTCATGGTCTTGAATAATGACTTGATTGTCTAATCAATCTTTATTATATTTGTAACAAAAATAATATTACCAAAAAACAGAAAAAAATTCAGAAATGTTTTTCAAAGTTATGATTGCTGCAAGAAGTATAGCAAATTAGAGCTTATAAAAACTTACCATCATATAAACATTTAGCATGAAGCCCATTGATGTAATACATGCACATCTATCTGTTGATGTTATTGACTCCTTTATTCTCCTCTGTTTAATATTTTATGAAGGGTAAAGCTATATTATAAAACGTTATCATTGCTCATGATAATGTATATTTAGATTTAAAATACATGTTTGTATGTAGATATATGCATACAGATGTGTGTGTGTGTGTTTGTATGTGTGTATTTTAGAGACTGACTTATAGTTTAGTAAAAGAAAAACAGAAAATATGAGAAGGCCATTATGTTGAACAAATACAAAAGGAATACATACTCAATCAGGAAATCAGACTTTGACTATTAGGTATTTTTGAACTTCTTGCTACAGTACCACATACTGATTAACCTCCGTAAACTCTGCTACAGCCTATATTTACTCATCGTGGAGATCTAAGGAGTTAAAAGAAATTGAAACATGTGCTTAGCTGACAAAAATAGAAACAGGGAGAATATTCCAACAAATGGAGTCAACCACAAAAGGCCCACCAGCACCCAAACATCCTGTTAACGGACGCTCAGCTCACAGCCCACCTGCATCCAGCATCCTCTCTGCAATCTTTCAGCCTAAGTAGCATGACTTTATAAACCACCCCTGCATTATCAAATCAAAAATTTGATAATGTGGAGTATATTTAAATTATGAATTATATTATCTAAAATATTATTTAGAATGCAAAAAATGTACCCTAGAATAGAAGAAAATACTAAAATTTATTTCATATATACATATACATATGCACACATATGATAAAGATCTTATATTCAACATTACTTCAAAACTAAAATCTATCATACAATCTAATAGAAAATTTGGAAAAGGATTTGAACGGGGCTTATAGATAAGATGATAGGAAAATATCCTCTTTGCAGAGAGCAGACAAGCTTCCTTCTGCTGTCTTGCCTGTTGCTCCCTTGCAACATATCTCTGCACTTTACTCCAAATAAATTTTGCTTTCTAAACTCATTACCATCTTGGTAAATCACTTAATTAACCCACATGCCAGATTCAGACATTTTTTGACAACAACATTTTGGTAGCCCCTAAAGGGACCTTTCTCCCTACAGAAACTCTCTCTCTATGGGAAATCTCTCCATATGCGCGACTCTCTCTCCTCTGCCTGTCTCCCCTTCTACTCAAGACCCTTGGAGGTCAGTGTCTAAGTATGGAGACAACTGAAGGTGTCTAGTCAGGGCTACACTCTGATGAAACTGAAGGGTTTCCATGCAGAAATGTGTGACCACCACCACCTGCTCAGGTGAGGGACCGAGGTTAATTTTTCTTTTTCAGCCTTCCAGCAGTCAGCTTATAGCAGCTCTCTGGTAGTTGATGGTACCAGGCCAGGGCCACCCCCTCATGTTACCTGAAGGCCAAGGGGTAAACAGGGCTGGCTGCCTTGCTCATAATGGAGGAAGACTCTCTTTTCCTCTCTGGTCAGAGGTCCCAAATCCCTTTGTGTGAAGCCACAAACATTTTAGGAGACTTAGACCCTCTTTCTCACTTGCTCTAATTCTCTCATGAAGACAACCTGCTGCCTGCTTCAGAGGTTCTCAGATCATGTCATCTCAAGTGGCTTCAGAGTGATGAATCTCCCACTGTTGTTCCCTCTCCTTAGCTGGTTTCAGGCTGAATTCTCCCTTCCCCCTCTTTCTTCATATTGGACTGGCCATCCAGCAAAGTGCCCCAGTGCCATCAGCACCAGTGCTGTAAGCTGTTGGCCCCAGTGACAGAAGATTCTTACAACAGTTGGGACTCCCCTTTGGAAAATGTGTCTCAGAGTCCCTTAGCAGATGTGAGTGGAACCCTTTTGCTTGGCAGGATGCCCAAGTGAAAATGCAGTTTGTGTCTCCAGTTGACATTAGCTCCAAGCAGCCGAACATTTTTCAGTCCCAGCATAGAGCAAACTCCATCTATTCGTACAGACTCACCTCTGGGTTGCAACCTAAAACATTGGGACAGATTTGGCCCCCAGACTCTCAAAATGCCTAATTTTCTGAGTTATGTAATTTGGCCTCCCAGATCAATTAACCTGGTCTCTGAAAAAGACTATGGATTATAATGCTCTTTTGCAACTTGATGTGCTCTGTCACAACATTTCTAAATGACCTGAAGTTCATTATGTCCAGGCTTTCATGACTCTCTCTCAGGATCCTGATCTCTGCCAAACCTATTGAATGTGCTTAGCTGAATTTTCTAACCTTCTGGCTCCTGTTACATTCTGGATGACCCTTCCTTTGCCCTTTTCCACTTTTTGCATCCAGATAGACCAGTTGAGAACACCCCTGCATCTTCTTCCTCTGACAAGTCACCTACACGTTCAACTATACCTACTCTACCTGCTCCTTCTCCCTCACTTTCTCCTCATCATCTCAAACTTGTATGTCATTTTCCAGTGCCTCCTCATTAAGGGATCCTTCTCCACTTTACATACTAGGTCAGGGTCAGTTATAATTACATTTTGGGCCCAGAAAAGGTTCTGCTACACGGAGAAGGGGCAAATGGGGATCTAGGCACCATCAGAGTCCTCTCTCAGAAAGAAGCTAAGTTTAGCTCCTGTAACCAGGACTCTTTGATTTCACAAAGGAATTCAAAGGACTTACATTTTCTTTAATCTCAAATGGCATGACCTTTATATTAACCTTACCACCTATTGTATACATGAGAGAAGACTTTAATTCTGTCTCTAGCTCAACAATGGGCAGATGAGGTTCATACCCAGAACCCTCAGGAGTCTGGCCCAGGGAGAATGACAGTCCCTGATGTCGATCCTATATGGGGCTACCATGAGTAAAATGCTGGGGCAGGTAATGTTGTAATTATATGATTACCTCTATAATTAAAGGCATGGAAAAGGCTGTCATAAACCAGGCAACTACCCCAAACTAAGAGAGATAACACAGTGGTCAAATAAAAACTCAACTATATTTTGCTCCACGCTGGCCAAAGCCATGAGAAAATATACTAATATGAAACCTAAGAAGCCCTCGATATTCTGGCTGTTCATTTTCTCAGCCAAGCCTCTCCAGGTATTAGGCACAAACTCTGGAAACTAGACCAAGAAACAAAAACTCTTTTCCTCACTTAGCTGGACGCAGCCCTCAGGTCTTTAATAATCTGGAGGAAATGTTGTAGGTGAAATGAGGTGGGAAGGATTGAGAAAGAGATGAATGGCAGGATCACTACAAGGCTGCTGCCATTGCAAATTCTCTGTACATACCAAGGACCCCAAGTCAGCCATCAGGTTGGACCCTAATGACCACTAAGGAGCCCACTATCTGCTATTGCTATAATCAACCAGGGGCTATTAGCCAGAACTTCCCAAACCCTCCCCAAACATCTGCTGTTCCTTATAGACCACCAGGTGGCCCCTGTGCACACTGCAAACAAGTGGGACATTGGAGAAGGGATCTCTTCCTCATGTGAGAGGGTTATCCCACAACCAACAACTCCCATTATGGGCCAATTTGGGAGGATGACAACAGCAAATGCCCCTAACTCTGCTCACAGATGAGATGAGAAACCACCCAGGCTTCTTTATTTACATTCTCTATAGCTGAGCTTTGGATAACTCTAAATGTGGCAGGGAATAAAATTGAGTTTTTCATCAACACAGAGGCTACTTATTGAGAATTAACTAGTTTTTCCAGAGCTACCTATTGGTTCTCAATCATCCTCATTGGCATAGGCAGCAAGCTACAGCAGGAATGCTTCACCTCCCCTTTACTGTGCACTCTGAAGAAAAAATGTTTTTACTGACTATTTCCTGGTTCTGTCAAGCTGTGCTATCTCCCTACTTGGAAAAGATAAAGTGACAAAACCTAAACTAACTTTCAGTTCCCTAAGCATGCCCACCCAGTATTAGCATTACTAGCTCCTGTCACCAAAAGCTACAATCTCCTAAAATCCTACATCTTACAACAAGTTCCTCTATAAGTATGGGATACCGCCATTGCAGGATGTTCTTTGTTTGCAGATTCTGTAAAAATCCATCTTGATAACCTGAACATATTCCCAGTCCCAATATCCCTTAAAGCCTGAAGCCCAAATGGGCCTAGAACCCTTAATGAAAAAGTACTTGAGCATGGGATTATTATGCCCTTGCAAATCACCATGTAACTTCCTAATCATAGCAATCAGAAAGTCAACCAGCACCTACAGAATGGTCTAAGACATAAGGGCTATCAACAAGGCAGTAATCCCTATACACTCCATCATTCCCAATCCCTATACCCTTTTAGGCCAGATTGCCTCTGGTATCTCATGGTTCAGAGAATTAGATTTAAAGATGCCTTCTTTTGCATTCTAGTACCTCCAAACTCCCAATTGTTAGTTGCCTTTGAATGGCAAAAATCCCTCTATCCATGTTTCTCATAATTAACCTGAATGGTCTTCCCTCAGGGATTTAACAACTAAAGACCTGTTGATATGATTTGTCTGTGTTTCCACCCAAATCTCATCTTGAATTCCCATGTGTTGTGGGAGGGACTCAGTGGGAAGTGATTGAGTCATGGGGACAGTTTTTTCCTGTGCTCTTCTCCTGATAGTGCATAAATCTCATGAGATCTGATGGCTTTATAAGGAGTAGTTCCCCTGCACAAGCTCTCTTTTTGTCTGCTGCCATCCATGCTTGCCCCTCCTTGACTTCCACTGTGATTGTGAGGCTTCCCCAGCCATGTGGAAGTATAAGTTCCATGAAACCTCCTTCTTTTGTAAAATGCCCAGTCTCAGTTATGTCTTGATCAGCAGTGAAAATGGACTAATACACCTGTCCTCCTTCCAACTCTCTCCTATAGTGCACTGCTTTAATATGTTGATGAATTGCTTATTTTCAGCCCAACTGAAAATGTTTCAGATTTAAATACTGTTAAAACTCTCCAGAAATAAGTTACAAAGTTTCTCTTCCTAAGGCTCAAATCCCCACCCAGAGGTTTCAAATTCTGGGACTCACACTCACCACCAGGTTCAAAGGTCTCTGAGCACTGCAAAAGTCTTATCCTGAACATGGACATTCCATCCACTAAACAGCAGTTACACTCTTTCCCAAGAATGGCAAGTTTTGGTTGCACTTGGATGCCCCAACTTGGACTCATAGCAAAACCTCTTTATGAGGTGCTACAAGGACCAGAGGAGGAGACTCTTTACTGAAACTCTGAAATGGACAATGCCCTAGAAACCCTTAAATGAGTCCTCACTGTTGCCTCAGCTCTGGCCTTGCCAGATCTTAGAAAACTTTTTTATTTATTTCTACATGAAAGAAGGGGTATTATCATTAAAGTCCTAGCCCAGCCATTAAAACCTTCCCAGGGACCTATCACTTACGTATCAAAAACCCCTGACCTGGTAGCACAGTGATGGCCTGGATGCCTCTAGGTCCTAGAATCCGTGGCCCTCTTGGTTGAGGAGGCCTCCCAGCTAACTCTGGCCACGGAATACATCCTAGATGAGGTAATGAATATCCAAAACTCAAAGGTTTTCCACTAGATCTCAAATAGCCAAATTAGCAAATATCAAATGCTCCTTCTACGGGCATCAGAATAAAGTATCAAACCATACCATACCCTCAATCCTGCCACCCTGTTACCAGAACCAAATGCAGAAGGATCACTTGAATACTTATGCTGAGAACCCATAGATTTATCCTGTAGCATACTCTAAATCTCTGGGGTACTCTCCTCACAAATCCAGAGTCCACATGGTACACATACGGCAGCAGCTTCATGCTAGAGATGACCTGATTATCAGAGTATGCTATCATTAGCCTCACTAAAGAAATGGAATCAGAACCTCTACCAGGCAACATTATCTCAGTCCAGAGAGAGAACTCTGCTCTTACCTTACAATTAGAAGTAGGCACGAGGCTTAGCACTAGCAAAAGAGTTAGCCTATGCCTTTCATGTAGTTCATGCCCATGCAGCCTTTTGGTAGGAAAGAGGACTTTTAACCACCCCAAATACTCCAATTAAGAATGCTCCTGAAATTATGATCTTGTTTGGAGGCAATGATGCTTCCCACACAGGTAGTTATCATTCATTGCAAAGTCCATCAGAGGAACAATGGTAAAATCTCTATCACGAACAACTGGGCTGATAAATAAGCAAACACAGTCAGCAGGCTCCCCATTCAGACTGTCTTAGTTCCTACTCTAATTCCCTCGTCTCTTTAACTTACTGGTAAATTTATTTCTCCCAGAATGCAGCAATTCCACACTAAGCTTCTAAGGATGCAAGGGGATCAGCCAATTGTCCCCAGAGATCCCCACAAATCTTGTTTAGACTCGACTGGACATCAGCTCTGTAGGGACATGCTCTTTCTCCCAAAGTTCCATTCTTCAGCCGTGCCCAATATTTTATGTCCCATAATATAAGACCCACAGCCCATAGGGTACAACATAGAGAACACACACTCAGAAATACACACACACACACACACACACGGTGTGTGTGTGTGTGTGTGTGTATATATATATCATATAAACACATTAAAACTAAAAAACTTTTAACAAAAACTTTAACGTGTCAATTTGATGGAATATTTCAAGATGCATATTTCCAT
>NW_012107552.1:336709-381306 GCF_000951045.1 Mandrillus leucophaeus
GTGTGTGTGTGTGTGTGTGTATATATATCATATAAACACATTAAAACTAAAAAACTTTTAACAAAAACTTTAACGTGTCAATTTGATGGAATATTTCAAGATGCATATTTCCATATTACGTACTATAATGTAATTTGCTTACAAACTGACAACCATAGTTAGGGTCAGTTCCACAACCCAGGCCAGCAGGAAGTAGTTGAAAGATGAGACCTCCACTCAAAGACCAAAGATTTGTCCTTGTTGTTCTGTCAGGGGAAAATGTGAAGTCTAATGAGTTAAAAGAAAATTGAAAAAAAGACTTAGCCAGTAGGAAAATAAGGAGAGGAAAGAATGTTTCAAGAAATGGAGTCCACCACAAAAGGTTACAGGCACTTAACTCACAGCCTACCCAGTCTACAAGCATTCGGCCTAAGCAGCATAATCCTATAAAACTCCCTTCCAGCCTCTGCCCCTTTGCAGACAGCAGACAGCCTTCCCTCTGCTGTCATGCCTTTTGCTCTCTTGCAACGTATCTCTCCCTTTTCCCTAAATAAATTTATCTTTCTAAACTCATTACTGTCTTGGTAAAGCCCTTTACCACCCACATACTGGTCTCAGACAGTCATTGACCAAGACACTCTTCATTAAATTGTAATACCCTTTATTTCATTTCCTTTCTATAAATTTCTGGTTTTACTTCTGACAATTTCTGTGAACTTGAGTAATTAATTTAATCTATGTAGACCTCAAGTTGATCCCAAATTATTCCTATGATTAGAATATGAATGTTAGATTCCTAAGGACCCTATGTATTTTTTGTTTATCTCTTTCCCACAGTTATCGAAAGCTCTCTAATACATATAAAATTTGACTTAATGAAAAATATTAATAAACTGTTTGAAGTAAGAAATAATCCCTGTATAAATGTTATTTGGTACAACAAAGAGAACACAACACACTCACACATACATATACACACACACATACATATATACACATAGATATATACATATATAAAAATATGTGTGCTTTAATGTGTTTATATATTGTTACATATGTATATATGTATGTATAACATAATGTATAAACACACTAAAACTGACAAACTTTATGTTAAAATTTAAATGTCTCAATTTGATGTACTATTTCAGTAGGAATATTGCCACATTCCATATTGTAGCATTAAAAGCCAGGGCTCTTATGGGATTATAATATGTCTTTATATGTAGGTAACTATGGTAGGTGAAAAAGTATTTCTTGAAAATTGTCTTAAATATCTTAAATATTTTTTTTAAATTAATATTAAGTTTCAGCAAATATTTATTTTTAACTTAAAAAAAATTTTTTAACTCCAAAATCACCATACAAAATTGATTTTTGGCAACATTAAGAAAATAATTTAAATCATTCATTAATAGATAATTTTTGAAACAACAGTACAGTTATCTTTCCTACCATTCTACTCTACAATATATCATTTCTCTATTTAATGAGCCCCACCACTGTCACAACTGCTGCCATAGGCTTGCAGTCTTTGGGGTGGGGGAGGACATGGACCAAGAAACAAAGGAACAAAGAAAACCAATAAACTTTAACAAATTGCGTTAGTTACAATGAAGGAAATACTCAGAGCAGAGAAGTATTATCCATCTCTTAAAAGAGATAGGAAAAAACAGAGGGAGTGAGTTACTTTAATTAGGTGAGTCGTTTAAAACCTCTTAAAAAATTTATTTAATTTGAATCCCTGAAAATGAAAAAGTCGCTCAAATAAACTAAAGAGAGAAATTCTTCCAGGAATTGAAAACAGTTTGCACAGAGCTCTGAGTTGGGAAAGAATCGGGAGGCCTGTTCTAGGAACCACGAGAAATTCAGTGTGGCTGCATCATAGTGAGCCAAGGATATAAGGAGCATAAGTGGGGCTGAGAGGGGTCCTATAAGGCACAGCCTTGAGGAAGAGGGAGACTTTTTGAGTTCTGTGTAAATGTAGAGAGATAAAAGATAAAAGTGAGGGTTTATTGTTGTTGTTGTTAAGCAAGAAGTAATTTCATCCGTTATATTTCAGAAGCTCACTGTGGAAACAATATCTAGGAAAACAAAAATGGAAAAAGGAAGACAATATTACAGAAGTATAAGTGAAATATTGTGAAGCCTGGACTAGAGTTTCAGCCATAAATATAAAGAGAAGTCAATGGATTTGCAAAATATTTTCAAATTAAGATGTATAGAATGTGTTGATAGTTTGAATTTGTTAGGTAAAAGAAAGTGAGGGATCAAAGAGTAATCTCCAGATGTAGCTTCGAAGGCTTGATGAATAGTAGTGTAATTTCCTTTGATGAGAAAGACGGGATAGAAGAGCAGGAGGCTGGTAAAGTGAGGACAATCAAGAATCCACCTCTGTACATGGAGCAGACACATATATGACAATGAAATGGATATGACAGGTAGGCAAACTAAAATATTGTAATGTATAGGACAGAAGTATGAGATAGACATGTGGATTTAGAGACAGTTAGTGAATGTATGTAAAATAATAGAAAAGACAAGATTACCTATAAAGTATAAAGATGACAAGTGAAATAGTAGAACAGAAAAATAATAAACTAGGTACTCTCTGAATACGGCAGACAGATTATTTTCTACACTGTTGGGAGAACAGTAACTGTAGAACCTCAGTAATTTAACAAAAGCCAATGCTTATTTTTGGTTCACAATACATATATTTTTTGAGTTAGCTGAAGCCCTAGTCTTGTCCTCATCTGGGGAATCTGGCTGAAGAAGAAGACATTATCTGGGCTTAAATATTCTGCACAGAAATGCTTCACATCACTTCCCATCATATATTACTGAACAAAGCTCACTGGACAGGCAACATTGACATCAGTGTAGTAGAAAGTATACTCATGCTTAGGGAAGAGGCTCCAGGGAGAGGATGTAAACAATCTGAACAACAATAAAATTGACTTCAGACATAAAAGCCTATGTACTCTCTCCAAAATTATATATGGCTTGAACATCTATGTTTTTTATTCACCTTATATTTATTTGTTCAATGCTTATGTTTCAGTGGTTTGTTAATTTCCTTTTATTTTTATCAGAATACACATGTCAAAAACATTAAGCCATACAGAAAATCTTAGACTGAATAGTAGCCATCTCCAGAAACATTCTTCTTTACTTCCAGTGCTCCATCCAAAGGGCAAAAAAATTTAACTTCCCACTTCTCACCAAGGTGTAAGTGTAAATGTGAAATGGAAATGTAAGTAAAATTAAAATGTGAATGTCCAGACCTAATATATGTTTTTGCCTATCTGGTAAATAACATATTGTTTGCCAGAATTTACATAATTTTTTTTTATATTTGTGTCACAGCTTTGGTTATCAATTGAATACTCTATGTATCCCAATAGTTAGCAAGGTTTATAAATATTACATTCTAAAAGAGTTGTTATATTTAGTATTTACATGTTTGAAAGGAAAAAATGGAAAAATAAACAAGTGTGACTATATTATTTGTATAATTTAACCCATTGATTTAATATGATTAGAAATTACGAGTCATAGATTATTTTCCCAAAATAAATCAATTATTTTCTTTTGCTGAAGAAAAATATTCTCAACATATCCAGTGACTGAACTGCATTCTTCAAGGATACAGGTAGTTTTAATTTGAATAGTTTATGGAAGAATTGATTTGCTTTTCTTTTAAAAAGGACTGATGACATGCAAATCCGTCAAGTGTTCCATATTTATTTATTTTTATTTTTTATTTTTAAAAAGGGCTGATGAAAATGGACTGGGGATAAGTGAAAATGACAAACTCATATTTCTTCTGGTTCCTGGGAAAATCACCAGAGATATAAAGTGGCAATGCATTCTACGTATTCCACTGCCTCTTTACACTTTGCATAGACAGCATGTGCTTGATAAATTGTGAAATTCTGGCAGGCTGCAGTTTGAAAGTTGTTGAAAGTGCAAAGAGGAATTAAGATAATTTCTAGAATATCTGTGTAACAGAATAGTCGTTTGAGTTTAGAGTCAGTCTTGTGGTTACTTTTCCTTGCAAAAATCTGGGCATCACGAGATCATCCCTGCTATAAAAATTATGTACATAAATCTGAGCAAAAACCAGAGCAACAAAAGTAGAACCATTCTACAGAAATAAGGGTATGCTTGCGATTTTACTGATAAGTGAGAAGCCAAAGGGTTCCTTTTTTAGAACTTTGAACTAGGAAATCAGAAAGTTAAACCTTGTCCAGATTTGGCTGTTTTTAACAGGTTTAACTTTTGATTTCTTAGTTTCTAGTACTCTACTATATATATTGGGTTACAGTCTAACTAATATTGAACAATATAGAAAATTAATGTTGACTAAACTGACACAAGACAAAAATCTCCCCAGAGGAAACCCTTCCTGTTCAGTATATGCTTAAGTTCAACAAACTATAGAACAAACTATATTTGCTTAGTATTCTACAGCACAGGTTTTTGCATCTTCCCATAAAAGGTGTCTGAATAAATTCTCAAGATAAATAATTTCTCTAAGTAGTTTTAAAGCTTAATGTATCAACTGAGAATACTCCTCAACTGCCAATTTCAACTAAGATGTGGTGAAAAGTAACAACCAATTCAGTAAGAATCAGCCCTTATACAATTATGACTTAGAAAAGGCTGTCTGACCTCTTTCAGACATATTGCATGTTGTCAGCCAAATGGATGACTAAGAGTTCACATTCTACCTTTTACTTTGCATCACCCATCAAGGTTAAACATTTGATGTCCATATGAACTACATTTTCAGAGGTTCCCTGTATATTTTAGAGATTATAGCAAGATGTGTGCTCCCAATTCATAAAGCCTCCAAGATTCTACAAAATAAAGTTAAGTAACCCAGCTTCATCCAGACTATAAGAATAAGCTTTTCATCTTCAAAGTCTTCTGGTATAAGGAAGTTAAAATTAAACCTAAGTTACTTTACTCACACATTTTGCAATTCCAGAATATAATGAGACATTTCCTTGTTAGAATATATCCTCAGTCTGCTTTTTAAAAGTTTGGCAGTTTAAATAGTATTGCCTGCCATGTTTTCTCTTTGTTTGATTAAAAAAAATAAGCAAAAAAAAAACAAAAAACAAAATGAGACAAAAAACTTGGCATCCAGTGATAACATATGTTTGTATACACAGCACTTGAATGTGTGTTTGTATGTTGTATTCATAAGTAGGCAAAACCAAGGGATAAGGAAGAACAGATATAGAAGGAAAAAAGTGAAAGGGAAGAAATATTAACACTTAGTATGGTAGATAGACAAATAGAAAGATATATAGATAAAATTTTGCCACAAAAAATAAAAGGGAATGGGAAATGAGGAAAGATTTGTGGTGTCAAATTTTTCACTCTCTCCTGTCTTTTTCAAACCTGACCCTTTCCTCAACCCTACGCCTGGGTCTTAAATCTCAAACAACCCACAGCCTTGCTTCTGAAGGAGGTTTCAAATTTCACAGTTTTTATGAGCTGAATTGTGTCTTCCCAAAATTTGTATGTTGAAGCCCTAATCCCCAGTACCTCAATACAAAATTGAAATTGTATTTGTATATAAAGTCTTTAACGAGGCCATAAAGTTAAAAATGAAGCCATTAGGTTGGACCTTGAACCAATCTGACTGGTGTCTTTACATGAAGAGGATTAAGACACATAAAGAGACACTAAGATGCATACATATGGAGAAAAGACCATGTGAGACACAGAGAGAAGGACTCATCTGCAACGCAAGGCTCGAGGCTTCAGAAGACACCAATACTATCCAACCTGTCAACGTCTTGATCTTGGACATCTCACCTCAACAGCTGGGAGACAGTAAATTTCTATGTTTAAGCCATCCTGTGTGTGGTATTTTGTTAGGAAAGCCTGAACTGACTAAATACAACTGTTGACCTGGGAACAACACCTGATCATACTTTGAGATATAATCCCAAATTATTTAAAATACTGGGATAAAGGAGAGGAATGGTTCTAGTTGTCAACCATGTGCCATATCACTCCGAAATTCATTGATTTACAAAGATAAACATAACATTCTTATTATTTTTATGTTCTTTATTTGGAATCGTTTGTTAAAAATGTAAGTCCCTGGATAACTTCCTTTCCTTTCTCCCTCAATCAAAATGGCTATACATTTAGTTAAATTTTCTTACTAAAATGCATCCTTTATAGTAAGGTTTGCTGTTGTATTTTGACAGTGTTTAAATTTTTATATGGCACAATGTATCCGTCCGTTCTCATGCTGCTAATACAGACATTCCTCAGACTGCGTAATTTAAAAAGAAAAGAGGTTTAGTTGATTCGCAGTTCAACGTGACTGAGGAAGCCTCACAATCACAACAGAAGGCGAAAGAGGAGCAAAGGCATGTCTTACATGCCAGTAGGCAAGAGGGCATGTGCAGGGGAACTGCCCTTTATAAAACCAACAGATCTTGTGAGGCTTATTCACTATCACAAGAACAGCATGAGCAAGATTCGCTTACCTCTCACCAGGTCCCTCCCAGGACAAGTGGGGATTATGGGAACTGTAATTCAAGATGAGAGTTGGATGAGGAAACAGCCAAACCATATCACATGCATTCTTGTTGATTAGAAGAATGCCTATATTGCCCATAAATCATAGAGAATGAGGTAAAATTATTTTGAATATTTTATAATTTCTGAGATGGTTTTTTTCATATATATGTATATATATAAATATATGGCACAGAGTGCAACATCCATCTATTTTATTTTCCTAAACAATTTGAAATTGCACACCTGAGTTGACCTTTCTAAACCATTTGGTAGTAAACTACTCAGAGTTCAGAAATTTGAGGAAAATTTATTTTATATTGAGGTTGCTGAAGCCTTTCCCTTAATTGTATTATATTTGAAGTATTTGCACATCGTTATATAAATCTTATTTATGCTAGCTTATTCATTATGCTATAGGGTCCAGTCTGACCATTTGTATCAGATTGTTTTATGGACATTTTTGCTTTCTATTTGAAATTCTTAATTAAAATTTTTGAAAAAGGTTAATGGTTGAGTTTACTGTAGTTTATTCTATCAAATATTAAAAGTTTCAGTATCTACAATAATAGCTGTTTAAATAATATAAAATTGTAATATCTATAATAATAGCTATTTAAGTAAAGCAACTCAAACAATAGATTGTTACTTACTCCATCATATTCAATGACTAAACAAGTCCACAAATACCCATGTTTTAAAAATTATTCAGAGTACATATAATTATCATTACATTTTGGAGAATATTATGGGTTTAATCTGGGGAGAAACTGATGTGTTCATATGTTAATGACCTAATTATTTGGCCCTTAAACAAAACCAAGATATATTGATATTTTTGTTTTTGTGTAAACTTGAAATTTGAACATTTTGATAATTTTTTAAAAGTATACTTTTCCTAATATATAAAAGTCATGCTGATATGCCAGAATCATATAGTAAGAAATATTTACTCAGTAACCATTATATGTCTATAATATATTGAAAGCCATCAACATTTCACCAGAATATTTCCCATAATTTGATCGAATATGACCAATACTTTTTGTTAATGAATCCCCAACCCTATGTCCAACACCTCTATCCCTTTGCACATCCTCCTGTGGAGTCAGGGCAGCAGGTGACCATGCAGCTTAAGGTCTCATAATGAAATTGATATTGTCTCAACAATCTAGCCATAAATTTCTGCACATGCCATAACAATATATTAGTAAATAAAAATGATAAATAAGATATTAAGCAGGGGTAGATCTGGAAGGTATAAGTAAGTTGCATAAGCAGGGGGCTCAGACCACGTCAATAGCAACTCCTGTTGCACTGCCCTCCCTCCCTAAATCCATGTTTATGTACTGCTAGGGTACTCTTCTTGAACAGTTGATTGAGGAAAAAGAAAATCTTGAGCCTGATTTATATGTGGTTATGTCTGACATACTGATACCATCTGAAAGTGGACAAATATAACACTACACACTCTCACAGGTTACACTGAAGGATAGTGGTGAAAGAACATCCTTCTAGTAAGCAGAACTTTGAATAGTACATTTGGAGGCCTATTACATATGAAGTGATAGGTGACTGGAAACACAGATTTGCATTGATTTAGGGAAAGTACTATGGTCTGTTTGGATGAAACAGGATTGGGAAATTAGTTATAAGTGAAAGAAGTATTATAATGAAACTTCCAGAATAAGCCTGCACTGCGAAGATGTTTGTGTCCCATATGATTGGGGACACATAGGACCCATAACAGAGAAGGTTTTTAATAATGAGGTGGACAAAATGCCATGTTCTGTGGATGTCATAAGTCTTTTCTTGGTCATTCCTGTGCTTGGTCAATGGATGCATAAATACACTGGCCATGGTGGCAGAGATGAAGGCTACACATGACCTCAACAACATAGACATTCAATTACCTAATTGAAAGGTGGAATTGCTTCCTGAAGACTCAGTTACGGTACCAATTGGAAGATAACTACCTGAAAAAACTAGGATATTATCTTGTAGCTGCACTATATCTATATCTATATCTATATCTATATATATAATTGTAATTATTATATATAATATATAATATTGTAATTATATAATTAACATATATATAATTATATATAATGTAATTAACATTATTACAGTAGTCCCCCCTTATTTGTGGTTTCACTTTCTACAGTTTCAGTTATCCACGATCAAACATTGTCTGAAAATATTACAGTATTTTCAGAGAGAGTCTACATTCACATAACCTTCATGACCATGTATCATTATACTTCTTCTATTTTATTACTATTTATTATTTATTATTGTTGTAAATTTTTTACTGTGCCTAATTTATAAATTAACTTTATCACAGGTATGTAGGCATAAGAAAAATGACATATATAGGGTTTGTTACAATCCACGGTTTCAGTCATCCACTGGGTGTCTTAGAATTCGTTCCCTACCCATAAGCAGGTACTACTGTGATCGGTGCTGTCTCCAACATATCCAGGATATGTAGATCTAGAACTCAAAGAGTAGAATTCTGCTACTATCTAATAACACAGGAAATGGTTCCTCTCACTGGTAGATACTTGCAGAATTTTTGCTTTTCTTCACTCCTGTGACACCGAACCAACAAGCAGAAAAAGGAGGGGCTCTAAGGGATAGAGTGATCAAATGACAAAGGGGAAATTCAGGTGCTACTAGACAATGAAGGCAAGAGGACTGTGTCTCACACCAAGGAGAGTTTTTGGAGTGTCTCCTAATACTTCCTTGCCAGATACATACTTCATTTTATGATTTTGAAATGGCCTATGAAAAATAATATTTCTGAGCATAGTATTGTACACTGATAATTTCCATTTTATTTTGACAAGCCTAAGGGGAGAAAGCATGTTTTGCAAGTTTTACAAGTCACCATTATATATATGAATATATATATTCATATATATTCATATACAATACTATATATTATATGATATACATTTTATAGATTATATGTGCTATATAATTACATGTAACATATAAATATAATCATGTATTATTAAAGATTTGTTGGGATTTGATGTTTTTACAACTTATTTTATACTTTTTTTTTTCACTTGCTTAGATTTTCATTTTAGTGAAAACAAATAACAATGTAATCTTATATGCAAAAAAGGCCATTTTCTTCAACTTTGCTGTCATTTTTTGAAGGAATTATAGTTATTTTGCATGTCTTAAAAACATATATCTAAACTGTCCAACCTAAATGTCCAAAATTTAACTTCCATAAATTTTGTAAAATCAGCCATTTTCATTTTAGGATACTTGCCCAATTTAAGAATAAATTCTAATTTGTTGGAAAATCTAGCTTCGTGGTTATTCAATTTAAATATATATTGAGCAAGAAAATATAAGTATAGAAAAAAGAGATGATTATTTATTGATTAATATATAACTCATGATTTTCTTTATTGCCTTGATTGTAAGGAAGCAGAGATCAATTATTTTCTTTGAACTTAGGTATCCTGCTGTATTTATTTCTAACTTTCCTCTTCATCTCCTTTTAATTGACATTTTCTTCTTTTTTTTTTCTTCTTTTTTTTTAGTTTGTGTCCTTTGTAGGGACATGGATGCAGCTGGAAACCATCATTCTTAGCAAACTATCACAAGAACAGAAAACCAAACACCGCATGTTCTCACTCATAGGTGGGAACTGAACAATGAGATCACTTGGACTCGGGAAGGGGGACATCACACACAGGGGCCTATCATGGGGAGGGGGGAGGGGGAAGGGATTGCATTGGGAGTTATACTTGATGTTTACATCAAGTCGATGGGTGCTGACGAGTTGATGGGTGCAGCACACCAACATGGCACAAGTATACATATGTAACAAACCTGCACGTTATGCACATGTACCCTAGAACTTAAAGTATAATAATAATAATAAATAAATAAATTATTTTATACTTTAAAAGAAGCCCAGAATTGCTACACTTCCTCTAAAGAAAAAAATGTGTAAACATCACCTTAATAGATGTGTAGAACTTCTGCCCAAACCTTTACTTACACAAAATAACATGTTATTTTAAAACATACTACTCCCTTGGCGCTGATAAAGAGAACAAACATGTAACTCCTTTCATCGTTAAATTCAACATAGCCAGCTAAACAGCTTTACAATCCTCAGGGTTATACTAATAAATGCCTTTCAAAGTTATTGTCAACTTTCTTTTACCTCTCTTTTGAAACTGTGATAGCAGATATATCTTTGTATCCTGTAGGAATTTTACATTTTTATCACAAGATTGTTATATTTTCTCATATAAAATTGAAAAGCTCAAGGAAATTCAAGGTTTCAATAAGATAAAAATATTTTTAACAATGTCCTCTCAATTTATACTGTAATTTATAGAAAGGTACATTCATGCTTCCAGAACCCAATTTAAGAAACATGCTTTCCTACACATGGATCCTCCATCTATTATCTGTGTTTCACGATTCTGTGGATTTATAATTATAAGATTGATATTCTATACATTTTAAAAAATGTGCTACGTTTTAAAATAATATTTTACTCACTTGATTTGCCACTCCACATTATATTATAATAAGCCCTAGCATATAATAGTTAGGTTATAGGTTAATTTAAAATAAAATAAATAAAACACGTAGCAAATCTTTAAGTCATACAGTATCTTGGTGAGTTTAAACATGTTGTGCTTTTGTACCAATTATGGTCCATTGTCATGCAGGTTATCCTCACATTCCCCCACATGTATTCAAGTGATGGAAAGACTAAATAAATTTTCTACAATCCATTCCCAGTGTGTCTCTTCTTTAGATGCCTCTACTAAAAGGTATTTGGGTGGGATTTGGAAGACACTGGCTGCAAATTAACCCAGGATTCTTACAAGTTCCTCAGATTTCATAATCCATTTTTATTATCTGGTCTCAAATATGTAGATCACCCTGGGTTCATCTGCAGCCTCCTGAAGTTTTCTTATTTGGAGGTAACATCCTTGCTTGACATCTGTTTCTCCTGTACTTCCCACAATTTATGAGTACTTATTTCTCTATATTTCTGCTGAAAATATCTGAACTTTTGTTTTCACTGTTTTCCTTATTGAACTTTGATAACTACATTCAATTTATAATTTTAAGTATACCTTATGCACAAATGAATTATATGTAGTGAAATACTGAAGTCAGCCTAAATTACTTTTAATAATGATTTATTTATTTATTTTCTGAGTACTTGTTTTTGATCCATTACAAACACACCATTTGGTATTCATAAATTAGTATCGTTTTTAATAATGTGTTGCCTTTGTGTTTGTTTTATATCCTCAACTTCCCATCTGAATAATAATTATGTGGTAAAATGGTCATTCAATTACAATATTTAAAATATAGTTAGTGTATTACTCCAACAATCCTGTACAAAACTGTTTATTTTATAATAAACACTGTCACTGAATATTCAAAGCATTATACAGAATTATATCTGTATGCCAATATTGTTAATTAAAAAAAAATTATCTCAGAAATGCTACTGTAATTCATATTTATATAGCAGTGGCTTTATATTTTATTTAACTTGTTGAATTTTAATATCTGATTGATAGCATTGATAAGATATGATCAGTGATGTTTAAAAAATTAAGTTATTAATTATTTTTCAGGAATAACAACTCATTAATTGGCAATCAAATTGAAAGATTGTTAGAAGATTTTTATTACTTTGAATTATCTCCTCAGTAAAGCCTCACTGGAAATTTTATATTATTTTCAATCTCTCAAACATGTAAAAAATCACAAAAGCATAGTTTAATGTTAAACAAGTATGTGTAGTTGCTACACAGACAAGATAGTAGCCTGTCAAACTAGTCACAAACTGTGACAATGACTAGTTGGAAGAACTATTTTAATTAGATAGAAATCTGATTCTCATAGTTATTTTACATTTAACAGCTACAGATACATGGTAAAATCATCGTATTCTGACTTATAGCCAAATAAGGACATTTGACTGAGTTTTGGCAAGTAAGATTTGAAGAGTTCTAAAACAAAATGAAATTGCTTATACTTAATTAATGGGACAAACAAGACAATTTTTAAAATAAAGGTTTTTTTGCCCCCATTTCTGCCATCTACCTTGACTTTGACATTAGAAGACAAACTCGTTAGAAGATATATATATATATATAAAAACATATATATAAACATATATATATATAAACATACATATGAGTAGAAACAAGAAAATGACATTCTAAGGTGTATAGAGCAAAAGTAGTAATAATGCTAATAATAAACCTGTATTTACTGTTATTTAATTGAGCAGTAGATGCAGTAAATATTCTTAAAAACCATAAATGCCAACAAAAGCAAAAACTGACAAATGAGATCTAATTAAACCAAAAAGCTTCTGCACAGCAAATAAAGTTATCAACAGAATAAACAGACAACCTATAGAATGTGAGAAAAATTTTGCAAACTATACAACCGGCAAAGGTCTAATATACAGTATCTATAAAGATCTTAAACAAAATTACAAGAAAATAGGCAACTCTTAAAAAATGGGCAAAGGAAATGAAAAGACACTTCTCAAAAGAAGACATACATGTGGCTGATAATCATATGGAAAAAGCTCAATATCCCTGGTCATTAGAGAAATGCAAATCAAAACCACAATGAGATACCAACTCACACCAGTTAGAATGACTAATATTAAAAAGTAAAAAATTAACAGATGCTGGTGAGGTTGTAGAGAAAAAGGAACACCCTTACACTGTTGGTGAGAGTGCAAATTAGTTTAACCATTGTGGAAGACTCTGTGGTGATTCCTCAAAGACCTAAAGAAAGAAATCAAAACCACAATGAGATACCATCTCACACCAGTTAGAATGGCGATCATTAAAAAGTCAGGAAGCAACAGGTTCTGGAGAGGATGTGGAGAAATAGGAACACTTTTACACTGTTGGTGGGACTGTAAACTAGTTCAACCATTGTGGAAGACAGTGTGGTGGTTCCTCAAGGATCTAGAACTAGAAATACTATTTGACCCAGCCATCCCATTACTGGGTATATACCCAAAGGATTATAAATTATGCTGCTACAAAAACACATGCATACGTATGTTTATTGTGGCACTGTTCACAATAGCAAAGACTGGATTAAGAAAATGTGGCACATACACACCATGGAATACTATGCAGCCATAAAAAAAGATGAGTTCATGTCCTTTGTAGGGACATGGATGAACCTGGAAACCACCATTCTCAGCAAATTATCGCAAAGACAATAAACCAAACACTGCATGTTCTCACTCATAGGTGGGAATAGAACAATGAGAACACTTGGACACAGGAAGGGGAACATCACAACCTGGGCCTGTCATGGAGTGGGGGGAGGGGGGAGGGATAGCATTAGGAGATATACCTAATATAAATGATGAGTTCATCAGTGCAGCACACCAACATAGCACACGTATACATATGTAACAAACCTGCAAGTTGTGCACATGTATCCTAAAACTTAAAGTATAATAATAATAATAATAATAAAAGAAATACCATTTGACCCACCAATCCCATTAGTGGATATAGACCTCAAGGCATATAAATCATTCTGTTATAAAGACACATGCACGCATATGTTGATTGCAGCACTGTTAACAATAGCAAATATTTTACATGGAATCAACCTAAATGTCGATCAATAATAGACTAGATAAAGTAAATGTGGTACACCTACACCATGGAATACTGTGCAGCCATAAAAAAGAACAAGTTCATGTCCTCTGTAGGGAAATAGATGATGCCGGAGACCATTATCCTTAGCAGTCGAATGCAGTAACAGAAAACCAAATACTGTGTGTTCTCCCTTATAAGAGGGAGCTAAATTGTGAGAATACATGGACACATAAAGGGGAATAATGCATACTGGGGCCTACTGGAAGTGGGAGATGATCAGGGAAGATAACTAGTGTATACAAGGCTTAATACCTGGGTGACAAAATAATCTGTACAACAAACCCCTACAACATACGTTAGACCTATGTAACAAATCTGCACATCCTGTACATGTACCTCTGAATTAAAAGTAAAAAAAAAAAGAACTATAAATACATTTAAACCAATGTTGTTATGTTTCCCTGATATTTGAGGTTGAAGTAATTCCTTATCTAAACAGACTTTAATGTCAATAAAAAAATATCTATTTTGAAATTAATAGGCCGGGCGCGGTGGCTCAAGCCTGTAATCCCAGCACTTTGGGAGGCCGAGACGGCTGGATCATGAGGTCAGGAGATCGAGACCATCCTGGCTAACACAGTGAAACCCCGTCTCTACTAAAAAATACAAAAAAAACTAGCCGGGTGAGGTGGCGGGCGCCTGTAGTCCCAGCTACTCGGGAGGCTGAGGCAGGAGAATGGCGTGGACCCGGGAGGTGGAGCTTGCAATGAGCTGAGATGCAGCCACTGCACTCCAGCCTGGGAGACAGAGCGAGACTCCGTCTCAAAAAAAAAAAAAAAAAAAAAAAAAAAAGAAATTAATTTTATATTACTTTTGGATGTATTTTAATTGGATAACATTCTATGGAAAGACTGTATCAATTATAATTATGCATGGCATTATCAAAAATATAATCTTTGTCGTTATTATATTTTATAATTCTTTGACTTAGTATATCATTAGATATAGTGTTGTCAAGGTGACAGTTCTGAAAAATGTGTTGACAGTAATTATTTTCAGATCTGTGACCATTTACATAATTAGTTCTTGCACAATCAAAGCAAGCAAGTAAACAGTGGATTCCTTGCTTCATAAAATAAATTACATCTGAAACTTCATAATAATACGATGGTAGATAAGTGTCAAAATGATCTTGTGATCTCTAACTTTAACTTTTTCCTTACTACAAAAGAAATTTATTTCTAGATTAAGATAAATGAGTGAGTTTATGCTTTGACAAATGACTATTGTCTACCAAGTGAAGGAACAAATTCTTAAAGTAAGTAACATAAATGTATAACTATGCTAAATCCAAGCTAATTTATATTTCTATTTTACTGGAAATTGATTCTGGATAAAGCCATGGGTCTGCCCTTCTCCAGAGCTGAAACTTTCAGCTGGGGGTGTGCCTCTGAGGAGCTCTGCACATGGCTAACTGATGCTTCAATCCAGGGACTCGTACTCTCCCTGCCAACTCATTCTCATGATACAAATTAAAGTTCTGAAAAACTCTTGCCAAATAATGAAATCTCCACAGACTCTAGCAAACAGAAAAAGAAAAATGGAAGAGCAGGTCTTACCTTATAAACAGGAACTGGGTCCAGCTGTCAATTATTTCTGTGGCTGGCTCTGTAACATCCCATGCATCACCACATTAGCAAGTAACTTCTAACTCCTCTAAGAGAAAGAAGGAGCAAAGGAGAGAGAGAGAGAGGCTGTCATATAAGTTGAGAGTTTAAACTAATATCCTAAAGCATACTAAGAAATTACGAGTGAAGAAGTATAGACAAATACACAAATACATTTTTTAAACTACCCCCTTATAACAATGATTTGATTGAATAATCTTCTGAAAACTTTATAATATGTATGTATAGGACATTCAAAGACATGTAAAATTGTAAAACAAAACAGAAATGTTAATGAGAAAAGATGACGAAGGGTATTAGTGAGAAACTTAAAAGTTAGTTATCAGAGGTTAAAATCTTATAACTAAACTGCACAAATTCTAATGAGCACATTTAAAAGAAAATTAGAATATTATATATTTCTACTAAGAAATTTATCTCAAATAGAGTCTGGAGAGAGAAATGAGAAACTACATGTAGATATACACTGAAAAAATTAAATCTACAAATTTTAATGCTATAGCCTGGATTAAAATTTGTTGTTTGTATATGTTTATATGATCTTATAAACGTTACATTATTCTACATGTATTATTTTTAAAATTAAATTTCTGTCATATTGTGCATTTTAATAAGTGAAATAAGTGTTCTATATTTTAGTTACATAAAATTGACAGTTTTATATTAAATACTTTAGTTTTAAAAAGTACTTAAATTGTCTTTCTGATCATAACAGGAATGTGCAAAATAATTTCTACAAATACTATTGGGTATTCATTTAATTTTTACAATACATTTATAAGAATTGAGTTGAAAACCACAATTAAACAATTAGTTATTTTTTTTTTTACTTAGAATAAATGCTTAAAATTGGGTCAAAATTCATAAATAAATTTAGTAAATTCATTAAAAGTCTGCTGTTGTGAGAATTACATAAAATAGTACATCTAATAATTTAGGATTTTGTCTCACTTATAATAAATGAATTATTATTTCCAATTAAAATTATCACTGACAACTGCATTTCCATGCTAATTAGGCATGTAGGAAAATACTTCTTATTTAATTTCTAAATATATTTTCTGACTATATATTATCACATATAGGACAGCAAAAAACTTATGTAATAATGAAAGGTTATTCCTAAACTGAAATATTTAAAAATTAATACTTTTACTTCAACGTCTCTCATAGTTTCTCAATTTAATCAGCCTGTGCTCTTCCCACTACAGGCTAAAAATCTTTTCTCTCTTTTTCAAATGTGAGGTGAATTACACTAAAAATTAGAAGTACAAGTCAGAAGAAGTTATGTGAAAAATCTGGAATTCACTTGGATTGTATTCTAATCTCCACTAAGAGTTCAGTAATCTTAAAATGTGTGTGTGAAAAATGCATGAAGATATTTAAAGCTACTCATTTTTATTAAAATAATAGCAATGAAATAAACTAAACAAATTGGCCAACTTGAAGAGTTTGTTAATGCACAAAGATTGAATTCAAAAAAGCACATTCCACATGATATGCCCATTTTAAAATTATGACATCCTTAATAAAGTAACTTTAAATGGCGATCAACATATTTCATCATAGTAACCAATAAAAATATGGGTATTACATAAGTTCAAGTATTTGGTTCTCACCAGATGGTATAGCTTTATTCCTTAAAGGTCATCCCTCTTACGACTATAAAGCTCTTGACCTAATAAAACAAACAAGCATAGGAAGGTTTGGAAAGGTAGACAGAAGAAAGTGGACTACCTAGGGCTATTGGGACTTGAAGAACACGATGATTGTTTTCTGAATTTCTTTATTGCCTCCTATACATAATAAACAGGGCTTTGTAGCCAGCTCCAACTCAGAAATCATACATCAACTGTATGTCAATTGATTGTTCCTTTATTTCACTTTCCCAGTTCACAGCAGTGTACTTTCTTAGAAGCTGACTTTATATACAGTTTACACCTGGGTCCCTCCCTAAGTAGTTCCATACAATATTTCTTTTGTTACGGAATAAATGTTTGTATCTTCCCAAAATTCATATGTTGAATCCCTAATCCTTAATGTAATGGTATTTGGAGGTAGGGTTTTCAAGCAGTAATTAGGTTTAGATGAGGCTATGAAGATGGAACTTCCCTGACAAGGGTGAATATCCTTACCCAAAGAATAAGAGAGAGACCAGCACTCTCTCTTTGCCATACCATTCAATGGGTGTTTTTTAGCAGGCTGAGCTAATTTATGCACTCCTAATATTTAGCCCTGATACCTAGTAGAAGCCCCCTTGTCATAGATGAAGAAGGAAGTAGATATTTACTCTAAATGAATTGCATGTTCACACTTTTGTCAAGTGGTGAAGCTAAGCTTTGAACCCAAATTTATTATATTTCTCAAACTTTTGTCTTAATTTACCATCTAGAAACCTTTCAAATATTGTAATGTATAAATATGGGTTCTGCAGTTATCAATCATTCTCATTATAGAGTAAATGGTACACTTTATTAAAAAAAAAACCTTCCATTTCAATGGAATGATGAGGTACGCTGTTTAGATACTGAAATCAAGACCCATTGGATATCAGAAGAATGTCAGTCTAAAGGTCTTTCCATCAAAACTACTTTCATATCAATGTCAAGGTTCTACTTGGGCTGGACTCCCTCCTTCATTTTGCCTTTTACTAGCTCAGGATTCCTTCAAACCTTTCTCTTGAAGAGTTAAAATGGAAATGAAGTCTTTATTTACGCTCAGACATCTTCTGTGGGAATCTGGTATAGAAAGATCCTTTGTAGATAATGATTTAAGTAGGCCATGAAAACTACGTCCAGGGGTTTTTAACACAGAAGTAGACATGGTCTACAAAGTAAACTATTAAAGGCAAACATTTCAAAGAGCCAGAATTCTGTCTGCTTTCTTGTGAAAAGACATATAGATACAATTAGGCATTTCAGATTAACTTAAAGTTTTTTTGTACTGACCTAGAAAGAAGTTTTTAATTAATTTTTAAAAGGAAGATACAATGGAAAAGGAATGACATACTCTTTGGATTGCTGGCATTTTTAAAGTAAAAACTAAACAAAGTAAAAGCAAGTCTTTCTAAACTGCTTAAGAATCTTCAATACTGAAGAAGCCTAGAAAATTAATTACACTTCTTTCTTTTCTAATTTCAATTTTTATGAAATTCTATTTTAATGATTATCTTAGAACAAATAAAATAAATAAATAAAACAAATATATTTAACTTTGTGGTTAGAAAAAAACGAGACTATAAAGAAAGTGTATTCTTTTCCTTACTCATAACAATGATGTTCATAGACAACTTTTATTATTTTACATATCGAAAGTCACACTTCCAATTCAAAATTTAAGTTGTATGTTTTGTTTCATACAGTATGGGTCAATTATTAAATAAATTATTTCATACCATAACTACATTAAAAAAATAAAAAAATTAATATGTTTTTTGCAAAGCAAATATAGACAGCTTATAAGAGGTGAGGTACTACTGCCTTTTTTTTTTTTTAACCAAATATGTGGGTTTTTTTAGACTTGTAAACCATTTTTTCCAAGATGCAAGAAACAAAGGTTAAAAAATCAATATATTTCTCATAGTAATCTTTGTTTTCTTATTTAGCCCTTTTATATTGAAATTGTTGTTTTTTAATTAATCAATAGAAAGAAGAAAATAGAATAAAATAATATAAAATGTGGCTATCCATCCATCCTACAATTGGAATTAGGAATATGTATTTGAAAATAATTGGCTAGCTGTATAATGTTGCCCGTTCTCAGAAGGAGATAATTCCTGCAATAATTGTATAATAGCAGACAACTTTGCAAACACAAAACCAGAGGAAGTAAATTTTGTTAGAAATTAAACATGAATGACTCGAAATTCCCAAACTGATTATTGAATAATGAGATAAAGAATGATAATCTTACCACTATAATAAAGGAGACATCTACTTAAACAAGGCAGAGAAGCCATGCCATGATGCCTTATCACTGAATCTATAAGAGTTTACATCTAAAACAAAAGGTTACTATAGAATTGAAATAATGCAAAAATAAAAGAATTGATTGAAAAAGAAAATTTTTAGAAAATAAGAAGCATGACAAGGAAATGCAAAAATTCAGTAAGAAGATTAGAACATCAAGTTGAGAAAAGCACAGAGAAGAGATGGTAAATGATATACATTTTTAAAAAAATATAGAACATTAAATTAGCTGATTATTGGGTTCTATATTCATATAAAACATTATGTTATAAAAAGAGAAGAGAAAGGATAGGAACATCTTCATTTTTATTTGAATAATTCAAATTTCACAGAATATACATGACTTGAGTTTCAAGACTAAAAAACAACTACCAAGTGTTCACTACAATAAAAAAATTACACATATATTTATATCACACATACACACATGCACACACACATATGCATATTGGTTACAACACTAAAAATTGCAGTATGAAATAAACAACAGATAGAAACTAAGAGCTTTCAGAGTTAAAAAGAAAAGTCACATGAAGTGAGATTTGAACGAGACTGGTATCAGATTTCTTAGCAGTAGCAATCGATCTTAAGAAAACAGTAGAATAATGCCTGTACACTTCTGAGACTATACTACTTACAATTTTGCATTTTGATTGCCAAGCTGTGAGGGAGGAACCATACATCTATTTTTTTTTTTCAGCAAATGGAAGATACACCTTGAAAAATAACATAAGAACAAAAAGAAATGGTGTGGTATCCATTAACAAATGGGGAGGAAGAGATATTTTTTAGTAGAATTTCACCAAATGTAGAATTATTAGAAAAAAAAAATTGAGAAAGATGGTAAAAGGATGGATGCATAGAAGGTCACCAGGAAAAGCATAATACAATTAAAAAATTATCTTATGTCACAATATTGGAAATGCTATCATTGGGTATATGATAAATCTAGTGAGCATTTGAAAATATAATAATTAAATGTAAAAATTAAGGAGGTGAATAACATCTATAAAATAGAAATAAAAGGTAAGAATGTCATGTGCAAATAATATAATTTTTTTATTATTTTGAGTTCAAAATGAAATGTAATGTCCACTAATTTAACCAAATACTGTGATACATTGCTACTAGAAAGATGGATGCAGAGAAGAAGAAAGAGTGGAAGTTAAAATTCTTTAAATAAGTGTGAAATACTCAAATGCCATAGAATAAAATTAATATATACTGCTATAAGAGCATATTATACCACATTATGTAACCATAATTATCTGAAGAAATAACTAGCTTGAAATTGTTAAAAGTCAATATTTCTTGGGAGCAATTATGAGAGTTAGACATGACACTGCAAGGTATTTTAAAACTATTATTATTATAAATTTCCAGAATTATTTAATATAGTTTGATCTTTGTGAATGCATTAAACTGATAAAGATTTCTAAAATTAAAAATAAATAAAATGAGGATATTAATATAAGCAATTGCATTTTAGAACAAAAATTATTTGGTTCAAAATTATTTGGGACTATTTCTGCTATGTGATTATTCTCCATTCCCTCTAACTGGTTGCATTATTTTTAATTAGCATTGTTGTTGGTATTATACAATTTTGAGTTAAAAACGGAAATAAAATTACCTTTAAGTATTGTAAAGGTGAGAATATTCTAGTGACTACAAACCTACTGTGTCTAGACCCTGTAAACAAATAATAATCTGGATTCTCAAGATGGAAATGGCATCTTATTTCAGATAATAACAAGACCAAGGTACAAAAGGGTAACCAATTTTGTGCCTATTCCAGTGCAGAGGATATATTTAGTTTTTCTAGGCTATTTATTTGTCTAGAGGAAATAGCCCAACTCAATTAGTGAATTCTATCATATCTATCACATTTATTAATCACTCTTTCACTAAACAAAAGTAAAGTGCAAGTGTTCATTAGAAAGGATATTTTCTAGTAATATCTCAATTCCCTACCTCCACTCCCCATTCTCCAAATTTATTTTTTTAAATAATTACATTTATAGTACTGAATATATTTTGAATATATTTATCTTCCCATTTTTAGCAGCAATTGATCATAAGAAAACAGTGAAATAATGTCTTCTCATTTCTGAGACTATATTGCTTTCAATTATTTTAGTTTGATTGCCAAGCTGCAAAGGAGGAATCATGCATCTTTTTTTTTTTTTTTTTTTCCAGCTAATGGAAGATGCACTTTGAAAAATAATATAAGAACAAAAATAAAAAAATTGTGTCCATCATTAAACAACGGGGAGGAAGTGGCCGGGCGTGGTGGCTCACGCCTGTAATCCCAGCACTTTGGGAGGTCGAGGCGGGCAGATCAGGAGGTCAGGAGATCGAGACCATCCTGGCCAACACGGTGAAACCCCATCTCTACTAAAAATAAAAATAAAAATAAAAATAAAAAATTAGCGAGGCTTGGTGGTGGGCACCTGTAGTCCCAGCTACTTGGGAAGCTGAGGCAGGAGAATGGTGTGAACCCGGGAGGTGGAGCTTGCAGTGAGCCGAGATGGTGCCACTGCACTCCAGCCTGGGAGACAGGGCAAGACTCCGTCTCAAAAAACAAACAAGCAAGCAAACAAACAAACAAAAAACAATGGACAGGAAGCAACACTTTCACATTAGAATTCTGTACCAAATCAAGAGTAATCAATCAGAAAAGAATTGAGAAAAATGGTAAAGAGACGGATGCATAGGAGGTCAGCAGGATTTATTCCTAAATCCTCTATTGACCTACTGTAATGGGATCTTTGGGGTGTCACTTTTCTGGCTGGATACCTCTGTGGCTGGTTGCACATTTGCCTGAGTTCTTGTCCTGTATCCAGTAAGAATGAGGTATGTGGACAAGTGGGTGGTGGGCAAAATAAAGAGGATCTTTACTGAGTGTTAGAACAGCTCAGAGGAGACCAGGAGTGGGTAGCTCCTCTCTGCAGACAGGTCATCTCGTTGTCTCTGCAGCTCTCATCAGAGAGCAGGCCCTAGAGATGGTAGCTTCACTCTGCAGCTGGTCATCCTGATATCTGCCCAGCTCCTAGCAGAGAGGAGACACTGAAATGGGCTGCTTCACTTTGAAGCTGGTAGTACCCATCTCTCTACAGGTCTCTGAAGCTCTCAGCAGAGAGGATAGCTCCTCTTTGCGCTGGTCGTTCTGCCATCTGCTCACTCTGGCTAAGTCCCGGGTTTTAATGGGCCTCAGAGGGGAGAAAATGCACCCTGATTGGTCCATGGGTGGCCATGAGTGGTCCCCAGAAAAGGCACCACAAGTTCCCACTTCAGTCTGTGGGAACTTGCCCCCTTTTACACAGAAGCCTGTCTGCCTCCTGCTGCCCATCATGGCACCCAGGATCAGCCTTGCCTTTGATCTAAGATCAGAGTGGGCACCGACAGCAGGGAGAAGCCAGGCAGCAGGAGCAGGCATTTCTGAGCTTGCCAGGGAAGGGGGGTCCTTCCTGGGTCCTTGAAAGTGCAGGGATGCCTGAGTCTTCAGACACAGTTTGAGCATCAGCAGTGGCACCCAGGGAACTCTCTCTCCAACTCAGAAGGGGCAAGGTTGCTGCTTGTCCCCTGCTCCCACCGGCTCCATGGAATGTGCAGCCCTGTGCACATCTCAACTGATATAGCTGGTGTGATGGCAGTGGCAGGCCATCTGGAGTGGCTGATATCATCACCACTAGCATTTGAAATCCAATGTGTCATAAATTCTATTAAATATTTACACTTAGAAAGCAAATATACACATACCTTAATTTTCAGTTCCTGAAAAACAACTTTTCTTGTATTTTCTTTTATTACTGTATGCCGTCTTTTGCCTGGATTATGTTCAACTAAAAAATATATGCTGAAAATCATCCATAAATAAATTACTATTCTAGGTGCTGCAGAAACAAATCTATCAATAAGACTTTAGTCAGATTGTATTCAATAGGCTGTACATATGTGTCAGGTAAGAAAATAATTAATCACATACATGAACTTTCAATACTATTAACAAGGTTCTTAGTCTTAAACAGTTTGCTTAGAGGCCGCAGGTTTGTTTTCTTCCTTTTGTAACTATCCATGCATCCATACCTTGGAAGTATTGTGGGTTTAATTTTAGACTACTGAAATGAAGTGAGTCATACAAATATTTTAGTTTCCCAGTTAATATAAAAGTTATTTTTACACTCTAGGTATGCAATAGTATTATATCTAATAACACAATGTACAAATGTTGTTTTAAAAGTGCTTAATTGCTAAAAATATTAACAATCATCTGAGCCATCAGCAAGTTATAATCTTTTTGTTGGTGAAGGGTTTTGCCTTCATGTTGATGGCTGCTGACTTATCAGGATTTTATTTGCTAAAGATTAGGGTGGGTGTGGCAATTTCTTAAAATAAGGCAACAATAAAATTTGCTGCACCAATTGACTCTTTCATAAAATATTTTTTTTTGTAGAATTCAATGCTGACATAGTATTTTGCCCAATGTAGAACTTCTTTCAAAATTGTATCAGTTTTCTCAAGTTTGCTGCTGCTTTATCAATTAAGTTTGTGTATTATTCTAAATACTTTGTTATCATTTCAACAATGTTCACAGCATCTTCACCAAGAGACTATTCCATCAAAAAAAAAAAACACACACACACATTTTTTACTCATTTACATGAGAAGCAAGTCTTCACTGGTTCAAGTTTTGTCATGAGATGGTAGAAGTTCAGTCACTTCTTTATTCTCCAATTCTATTTCTAGTGGTTTTGCTATTTCTAACATATCTGCAGTTGCTTCCTCCACTGAAGCCTTGACCCTCTCAAAGGCCTCCATTGGAGTTGTGCCAAGACCAGCTTGGTCGGGAAGACCCTAACCCAGTGGCGCTAGAGGAATTACAGACACACACACAGAAATATAGAGATGTGGAGTGGGAAATCAGGGGTCTCACAGCCTTCAGAGCTGAGATCCTTGAACAGAGATTAACCACATATTTATTGACAGCAAGCCAGTGATAAGCATTGTTTCTATAGATTATAGATTAACTAAAAGTATTCCTTATGGGAAACAAAGAGATGGGCTGAAATAAAGCGATGGGTCTGGCTAGTTATCTGCAGCAGGAGCATGTCCTTAAGGCACAGATCACTCATGCTATTGTTTGTGGTTTAAGAATACCTTTAAAGTGGTTTACCACCCTTGGTGGGCCAGGTGTTCCTTGCCCTCGTTCTGGTAAACTCATAACTTTCCCACGTGGGCATCATGGCCATCACAAACATGTCACAGTGCTGCAGATATTTGATGGCCAGTTTTGGGGCCAGTTTATGGCCAGATTTTGGGGGCCTATACCCAACAGGTTGGAATCAACTTCTTCCAAACTCTTGTTAATGTTGACATTGTAACCTCCGCTAATGAACCACAACTCCTTTTAATGGCATCTAGAATGGTGAATCTTTTCCAGAATATTTTAAATTTACTTGGCCCAGATCTGTCAGAAAAATCACTATCTATCACAGTTATAGTTTTAGGAAATGTGTTTCTTAAATAATAAGACTTGAAAAAAAATTACTCTTTGTATTAGGAAACATCAAAACAACATTAATCTCCTTGTATATTTCCATCAGAAGTCTAGGATGACAACATACATTGTCAATAAGCATTAATATTTTGAACGGAATCTTTATGAGCAGTAGGTCTCAACAGTGGACTTTAAATATTCAGTAAACCAACATATAAACAGATGTGCTGTCACCCAGGCTTTGTTGTTCTACTTATCAAGTACACATAGAGTAGATTTAGCATAATTTTTAAGGCCCCGGTACTTTCAGAATAGTAATGAGCTTTGGCTTCAACTTAACATCAGCTGCATTAGCTAGTTCTATGAGAGTCAGCCTGTCCCTTTGAAACTTTGGAACCAGGCATTGATGTTTCCTTTATAGTTATGAAAGTCATAAATGGGATTTTCTTACAATATAAGGGTATTGCATCTGGTATTTAGATTATAGACATATTAATCAGTTATCTTCGCTAGATTGGGATTACGTACTGTAGCTTCTCATTAGCACTTGCCAGTTCACTTTTATGTTATGGAGACAGGTTTTTGTTTTTTGTTTTTTTACCCTTAATCCTCATAAACCTAACTCTGCTAGCTTCCGATTTTTCTTTTGCAGCTTTCTCACTTTTTGGAATATTCCTAGAACGAAAGAGAGTTAGGACCTTGTTTTGGATTACACTTCGTCTTGAGGGAAAGTTGTGATTGATTTGAGCTTCAGACCACTAAAAATGTTTTTCAAATCAGCAACTCTATTATTTTCCTTGCTTGTCATTTATGTGTTCACTGGAGTGAATTACACTTTTAATGTCCTTCAATAACCTTTCTTTTGCATTCACAACCTGGCTAAGTTGGGTACAGGAGGCCTAGCTTTCAGCCTCTCTCAGCTTTCTACATGCCCTCTTCACATTTTTCAGTTTTTAATGTAAACTGACAGATTTTTATGTAAACTGACAGATAATGTGACTGTGACTGTTTCTTTCACTTGAATGTTTAGAGGCCATAGTAGGGTTATGAATTGACCTAATTTAAATATTGTTGTGTCTAAGGGAATTGGGAGGCACCTGGAGAGGGAGAGAGACTGGGTTATGGCTGTTCATTGGAGCCGTTAGAATACACACGACACTTATCAACTAAGTTCAACATCTTATAAGGGTGTGGTTTGTGGCAACCCCCAAAAATTATTATAGTGATATCAAAAATCACTGAGCACAGATTACCATAACAGATATAATATAATAAAAAGGTTTAAACTAGTAATAATTATCAAGACGTGACAGATAGACACGAAATTAATACATGTTTTTGGAAAAACAATGACAATAAACTTGCTTGATGCAGATCACCACAAAGCTTCAATTTTAAAACGCATAATATCTGCAACCTGCAATAAAGTGTAGTACAATAAAATGAGGTATGCATATATCTACTTCTGTATAATTTTTTGTTCATCAAACACTTTATATAATTTTATATAGTTAAAAAAGAGTTTAATGTAATGAAAATTTTATTTATTTTGTTTTTCTGTTGTGTCAAGACTGTTGCTCTTTGGTATCATAACTTTAAATTAATTCAATATCTCTAAATAACCAAAGAGACAACAGACTACATGGTAGTCTTTTCTCTTCACCAGTATAGAATAACTTGAAATCTTAAATCTCATAATGGTTCATAAAATTTGGGCTGTGTACACACAACTGATCAAACGAATTATAGTCTTTTTACCAAACCCTACAAATGAAGCCCTTCCACTTGGCTATGATTAATAATATTTTCTCTAGATGCCACTGAAGCTGTAAACAGACTTTAAGGTGGACAATGCAGGCAAGCAAAAACTCTCCTTCCTGGTTTATTTATCAATAATCTTCTATCCTAAACCTCTCTCAGGTAGTAGTCTCCTCTATCTCAATTGATTAGGACGTCTCTATTGTTCTTCTTGAGACCAACTCTGACATTCACCTTTGTTTCTCAGAAATCCCCCACTTCTTGTATACAGTATATTGTCTGGATTACTGCCATGTCTCGTAATTCATTTCTGTGACTCAACATTTATCCATTCGTATTGAAGAAAACCAGAATATGTCATACTAAAATATTCCTCTTTTACATAAATATATTTTAGGTAAGGCCAACTGAGAAACAGTAAATGCAGAAAAATCTCTATAAATCCCATTTCTGCTTAAAAATCAAAATACTAATTATCCTTTGCACGAGACAACTTTTATCAGCTCAGAGATGGCACCAGAGAAATCTAGAAACTTTACTTCATTTGTTTCCTTTTAAATAATTTTACCTTTCTATAGTTTCCTGCATCTGGAATCCTAAACCTTTTCTTTGTCTTATCACTTTTCTTTGTCTTATCACTTCTCTAAAATTTACTGTTCTTTGTTGAAGATGTTATGTAAGCCAGAATTCTATGCCATTACTTTGAGTTACCTTTCATTGGTGTTTCCTAATGACATACAGTGTACATATTAATATTCCTAATTTTTTATCCTGCTAATCTGCCTAATATTTTTTATAGACTCAAATTGTTGAATTTTCAGAGTAGAGGGAAAGTCACCATTCCTCTACACAATCCACTTCCCATACTATCATGATCAAATTGCTATTAATATATACCTTATAATTTCATTATTATAATTAAAATAATGATGATAGTCTCTGCTATATAAGCACATATTATGTGCTTGCTATGTTCCATGCATTTTTTATATACTGACATATTTCCTGATAATAAGCTTATGTGTTAAATGTTATAATGAGATCTATTTTGCAGAGAAAGAAAGTAAAATTTATGGATGGTATATAACTTGTCTTAGATCATACAGTTATAAGCTTTTCATATGCTTTTCTTTATTTTAAGTTATCTACTTTATAGTTGTTTATATTCCTATATTCTACCCTATTAGTATTCATGTGACTTATAGCTATCATTCTCTTTAGGCTATTAACTTATATATTGCTAATATGTAGGGAATATCTGCTGTGTCAAGATTAAATAAAATGAATAATTAAAATTGTTCCAACAAAGAGATTCAAAACAGAGTTTTTCTTTACAGCCATAGAAAGTAAGATATAACACAGTTGGAAGAATCAAGAAATTATTATTCAAACAGCTGCAAATACTGTTTTTGGGATTAATGTACAGGATAATTTCATACTTCTTTAATGTCTGTAAATTTTTATCCTCTGAAGCTATCACTTGGTATCAGGTCTTGTTTGTAAAGTTAGTAATTTATCAACGTAGGCACTAAGATGACTAAGTCTAATGAAATCATGCTTAATTATAATGCCCCCTTCCCCTTTCTCTTAACCCTTCTTACCCATCCTTTCTTTTTATAACTCTCTGCTCCCCAAACTGCACGTTTTAAAAAATAAATGGGTGTTGAGCATAATTAGGATGATATTAATTAAAGGAAATGATGTTTGGTATTGAATGACTTTTTATTTATTTTTAAAATCCAGTATAGCAATATGAACCCTAGAGCTATTCAGGCTGTATTCGAGTCCAGATTCTAACAATTAACAGCTTTATGAACATAATCAAGTTAGTTTTTTAAATTACATATTGACAAATTGTAACTGTAGCTATATAGGGAAATAATGTTGCTGTTTCGAAGATAATGTGCAAAGATTAAATTGAGCTAATTGACATATTAATCATCTCAAATATTTAACATTTTTATGATGAGAATATTAGCAAATAAAACAAATAATCGATCAAAAATGGGCAAAATATTGAATGGACATTTCTCTAACAACATGCAAATACCCTACAGATATGTTTAAAATTATTCAATTTTACTGATTATCAGGGAAATGCAAATGAAGCCACAATGAGCTATTATCTCACTCCAGTCAAAATGACTTTAATCAAAAAGAAAAACATGCTTATATACTGTTAGTGGAAATGTGAAGTAGTACAACCATCATGGAAAACAGTATGGAGGTTCCTCATAAACTAAAAATAAAACTACCATGTCATCCCACAATCCCGCTGTTACATACATACACAAAAGAAAGGAAATCAGTATATTGAAAAGATATCTGCACTCCCATATTTATTGTAGCACTATTCACAATAGCCAAGATTTGAAATCAACTTGTGTCCATTATGGATGAATAGATTTAAAAAGTGGTACTTATATGTAATGGAATATTATTTGGTCATAAAAAAGAATTAAATCCTCTTATTTGAGGTAACATAGATAGAAGTAGAGGTATTATGTTAAATAAAGTAATCCAGGCAGAGAAAGACAACCTTCAAGTGTTGTCAGTCACATGTGGGAGCTAAAAGTGGATCCCATGGAAGGAAAGCAAGTGAAGAACTGAAGAGAAGTTAGGTAATGTGTAAAAAAATACAGTTTTATAGAAGGAATAAGTTCTAGTATTTGACAGTACAGTAGAAAATTATAGTTGACAATAATTCATTATTTTTCAAAACAGCTATAAGAGAAAAATGGAAATGATCCTCATACACAAAAATATAACTGTTTGAGGTTATAGATATCTCAGTTATTCTGATTCGATCATTACAGATTCCCATTTATTCAAATTTGAATATTTCCTAATGTCTTCTCTTATTAAATTATTTTATCATGTAATTATCAATGAAATGCCATAATGTAGCATATTTTCAGTTTATGGGTCTTTGGGAATTGTAATCACCATTCCTACATTATAGTATTCATTGAGAAATAGTATTAGTATATCTTAGATTTACCCCATATAGAAACATGACTTCATCAAAAAGGTTGGGTCAATTCTGTCGCAATGCTTTGTTATTTTTTGAGTTGCAATCATTGATTCAATTTAATTTTTATACCTCTCAATGTTCAATTAAAAACATTACTAGATCAAAACGGAGAGAGTTGAAGAGAAACCTATTACTTTTAAGATACTCTTGAGTCACACTTATTTTTTAAGAAAGCAAGTATAAATGATGAAAATAGGAAGAATAACTGATTTAGTCACTCTGACCATTACTTCATTGACAAAAAATGTCACCACAGTCAAGACAACAATGCTTTATAAGTTGAAGAATGATGTTTTCTTACACACTTATTTAAAATTTTCAGGATTCTATGACACATTTTTGAAATATTCACTATAATGAGAAAAGTACAGCTCAGATCAGAATAATGCAGGAGTGAAGTATTTGATTTTTTTCCAATACAATTTTATTCATCACCTGCCAAAGCAAGTCATTTTAAATTGGCACTTTTGGTGAAAAACTTGAGCTGGCTATGAGATTTTTACCTAAGGCATAATTTTCTAACTTTGCAGTTTTCAAATCATTAGAGTGTGCACAGTATTGAAAAGTTATTAACCCACTAACAACCAACACTGATTGACATGTATCTCTAATTATTCATTAAAATATATCTATAAACAATAGTTCGAATATTTTTAATATATGACCTGGCCTAGTGGCTCACACCTGTAATATCAGCAATTTGGGAGGCCAAGATGGGCAGATACTTGAGGCCAGGAGTTTGAGACCATCTTGGCTAACATGGTGAAACCTCATCTCTACTGAAACAAATAAATTAGCCAGGTCTGGTGGCAGGTGCCTGTAATTCCAGCTACTCATGAGGCTGAGGCAGGAGAATTGCTTGAACCCTGGAGGCGGAGGTTGCAATGAGCAGAGATTGCATCACTGCACTCCAGCCTGGACGACAGAGTGAAACTCCATCTCAAAAAAAAAAAAAAAAAAAAAAAAAAAAATTTTAAAAAAGGAGCTTTTCATTAGACTATTGGTATCAGGCATGACTAGTTATCTCTAATTTTGTTACTGCCTTTCTGATAGAAACTCTAAGTCATTGGGGGTGACTTAACCCTGGATAAAGACTTTCTTCTGATATTTCTCAGGGTTAGCAATAGTTATGTAATAAGATGACTAAGTTCAAGACAGCATTTGGGAGATGGACTCTCCAGAAAGATATAGGAATGGAGACTGTTACTGCCATTTTTCTACTTTCTATGTTGTCATGCTTTATTAACAAGAAGCTGTTATGATGGCAGTGTCTCCAGAAAATATTAATGTCTCAAAATAATTCTCTGAATACACATTATGTCATGTTATATGAAGCATCAAGTACGGGGTGAAAATCCTGTTTTGGTATCTTTGGGCATCATAACTGCTCCGGACTGCCAATATTAAGATTTATTTATTAAGAGAAAATAAATTTGTACTTGGTTTCTGGTTTCGAATTTTAGGGTTTTCAGATTTAGTAAACAAAATCTAATACTTTTAATTTTCTTCTCCTTTTATTTTTAATTTTTGAGTACATGGTAATTGTATGTATTCCTGAGGTACATGAGATGTTGTGAAACAGGCATGCATGGAACATAAGCACACCATGGAGAATGGGATATCCATAGCCTCAAGCATTTCACCTTTGAATTACTTACAATCCAGTTATACTCTATAAATTATCTTCAAGTGTACTACTAAGTCATTATTGACTAAAGTTGCCCTGTCATGCTATTATATAGTAGGTTTTATTCATTCTTTCCATTTTCTTGTGGGTCCATTAATTAATCTCAATTCCCCACCAATCCAACTCCCTGCTACCATTACTAGCCTCTGGCAAACATACTCCTACTTTCTTGTGTCCATGAATTCAATGGTTTTGATTTTTAGATACCACAAATAAGTGAGAACATGTGATGTTTGCCTTTCTATGCCTTGTTTGTTTCATTTAACATGACAATCTCCAGTTTCATCCATGTTGCTGCAAATGACTGGATCTCATTGTTTTTTTCACCAAATGATATTCCATTGTGTATATGTATCACATTTTCATCATCTTTTCATCTATTGATGAACACATAAGTTGCTTCCAAATCTTTACTATTGTAAACAGTGCTGCAACAAACATAAGAGTGCAGGTATGTCTTCCACATGCTGATTTTTTTTGGGGGGAGGGAGTAATATGCACCAAAAGAAACCTACTGTAGCAGTAGAATTGCTGGATCATATGGTAACTCAACTTTTAGTTTTTTTGTGGAATCTTCAAACTCTTTTGCTGTGCAGAAACGTTTTAACTTGATGTGATTACATTTGTCATTTTTGCCTTTTGTTGTCGTACTTGTGGGATATTGCTCACGAATTTTTTGTCCAAACCCATGTTCTGCAGATTTTCACCAAAGTTTTGCTTTTAGTAGTTTCATAGTTTGAGATGTTACATTTAAGGCTTTAATACATTTCCATTGGATTTTTGTGCATGGTGAGAGCTAGGGGTCTAGTTTAATTCTTCTCCATATGAATATCTAATTTTCCCAGCACCATGTATTGAACGGACTCTCTCCCTCTGTATAAGGTCTTCGCACCTTTGTCAAAACTGAGTTTGCTGTAGTTATTTGGATTTGTTTCTGGACTGTCAATCCTGTCCCATTGGCCTATGTGTTTGTTTTTATACCAGCACCATGTCATTTTGGTTACTAATATAATTTGAAGTCAGGTAATGTGATTCCTTCAGTGTTTTTTTTGCTTAGGATACCTGTGGCTATTCTGAGTCTTTTGTGGTTCCACATACATTTTAGGATTTTTTTTTCTATTTCTGAAAAAGAATATCGTTGGCATTTTTATAGGAATTGCATTGAATCTGTAGATTGCTTTGGGTGGTATGAACATTTTAACAATATTGATTCTTCCAATTCATAAACATGGAATACAAATCTAATTATAATAAAAGCACTACCCATGGTAAGCGGAAGTCTAAAAATGTCTCCCAAGATCCCTCTTATAAAAGGTATGCTATGATTCACCACAGGCTATAAAACAACTAGGACCCTTGACTTTTGGGAAGCCTAATAAAACACTCTTCTTTAGATTTAAGATAAAAATACACATTTATACAAATGCAGGGATTGATGAACCAGATAAAAAAGAGCTATTTTGAAGAATTTTCATCTGATAGGCCACCTCAAAATTTGAACTTAGATTTAAATAAGCATAATGAAATTACAAAGGTAATTACAAATAAAAATATCTACATGTTAGATCTTATATCATTCATAAGAGAAATCATACCAGGTAGTAAGTTAAAATAAAGAGCACGATTAAGAAGCAAACATTAGTGACAGGCTTGTAAAAGGTATGATATTATCCACCCTAGTATATACAACAAGACATTCTAAGCTAAAAAAATAGAGATAATATTCATCAATTACACAACTGAGAATATATTCAAAGAAAGTAAAATCAATATGTCGAAGAGATATCTGTACTCTCATATTCATTGGAAAATTATTCACAATAGCTAGAACACGGAATCAATCTAAGTGTCCATCATAAAATGAATGAAGAAAACATGGTATATCTACACAATGGCATACTTACTATTAAACCTTAGAAGGAAATGCTGTTATTTGCAAAAACGTGGTTGAATCAGGAGGACATTACATTAGGTGAAATAAGCCAAAGAAATACAAATACTTCATGATCTCTTTGACATGCAGTATCTAAAAATAATTGAACACATACAGGTAGAGAGTAGAACAGAGGTTAATAGGGATGAGGGGCAAGAAGGATTTAGGTTATGTTGATCAAAAATACTAGATTTAAGTTAGAAAGAAAGAATAATTTTAAGGTATCTATTGTATAGTATGGGGACTATAGTTTATAGCAATGTATTGTAGTCTTAAAAATTGATAAAAACTGTAGATTTTTTGTTCTCACCACAAATTTTGAGAAATTCAGCTATTTTAAAATAATGAAAATATCAATTCAAATCAATATAAAGCAGGACTAAGAAATGATTTTGAAATTATAATATGGTGAAACAGCAGAACAACAAGAAATAGGAGGAAATCTCAAAAGTACTCAGATGGCAGGGAAGAAAATACAGATCACCTTAAACATATTGGCAGTTAGATGGACAGCTAAATTATTAACAGTAACAGTGACATAAGAATGTTGGATGGTACCATTTCAAAAAAAAAATCACCACCAACCTCAAATACAATATCCAGACAACGCAGATTTTAAAATGACACATTAAAATAAGAAAAAATAAATAAACAAAATAAGAAAAAGAAGGAGAATAGCAGGAGCAAGATACAAAATCAAGAGAAAGAAGGAGAAAAAATATTGAGAGAGTTTACTATGAGTAAACAGTTTATTAAAAATACTACAGGCAAGATTACATTTTCTAAATGCAAAGGCTGAGAAGCAGGAAGATTAAAAACAAGTGGAAAACAAAATTAAATATAGATAAACATAGACTGTATAAGACAATATTACTAAGGTACAGGTTTTAGGTATGGAGATAGACTTACAGTGCTTTGTAGTTTTTAGCTTAGACTGATAAGGACAGTTAATGTTTAATTAGTTTTAGCATTTAGATAATATAATTAATAATATTATTTTATAGGTAATTGTAAAATAATTAAAAATAAATGATTGTATCTTCCAAAGTACTAGAGGTTGAGTACGTTTTATTCAATATTCTTGAAACCAGAAATGTGTCACATGTCATTTTTTTTCTTTTTTTTTTTTTTAGATTTAGACACATTTGCATATGGAAAATGAAAAATTTTGAAGAAAAGATCCAGGTTTAAATAGATAATTAATTTATGTTGCAAATACATCTTATACACATAGTTGGGGGATAATTTTATATAATATTTTTAATCATTTTCTGCATGAGACAAAGCTTGTATACACTGGACCATCAGAAAGCAAAAGTGTTAGGTTCCACTACTAGAATCATGTGGGCAGTCAAAAATTTCAGATTTTGGAGCTTCCTGGATATCAGATGTGTTTGGTATAAGAATGCTCAACATATAGTATGAAAACGTGGAGGGAAACAATAAAATAAATGTGGAAGTTTAGAAAAGAAAAAAAAAACATAACAGGAAGAAAAAATAGAAAGTGTAAAATAAAGTGGTACATTTAAGCCCTTCTATAAGACCAACTACATTAAATAATCTTATTAAAATACAAAGGTACTAGAAAATAAACAAATTAATACTCTTTAAGATAAAAATAATTCAAATGAATAATAAATACAATGTAGAGAATTAAGAGAGCTAGCATCAAATTTCTGTGAAGGCTAATAACAATGAAAGTTACAACTCAAACTTGTAACTGTGGGACAAAATTATCAGAATGGATTAATAAATAAAACAGCTATATGAAGTTTATGCAATATACCTGGAATATAAACACCCAAAGTTTTACTAAAGTTATACTTCAGAAATACTAAGCCATATAATGCTGATGTATTATAATACTATCAGTCAAAATATTCTCTGAAGTATAACAGAACATGAGCAAGTGGAAGCTATACAAACACATGGACATTGAAGAATATGTTGCCGTAAGAACAGTGGATCAATGAAGAAAATAAGAAGGAAATTGAAAAATTTCTTTAAATAAATGACAAGGGAAATACTATGTACAAAAACCCATGAAATACAGCAAAAGCAATACTAAAAGAAGTTTATAGAAATAAGTGCCTGCATTAAAAAAGTAGAAAAACTTCAAATAATCAACTCAATGATGCACCTTAACAAACTAGAAAAGCAGGAGCAAGTCAAACTCAAAATTAGCAGAAGAAAAAAAATAATAAATATCATAGCAGAAATAAATGAAATCAAAATGAAATATGAAAAAGATTAATAAAACAGAAAATAGATTTTTTAAAAACATAAACAAAATTTTAACCAGGTTAATAAAGAAAAAGATATAGAAACCCAACAAATAAAATCAGACACATAAAAAGAAATATTACAACCGATAGTGCACACAAAGGGTTATTAGAGGCTACTATATGCATCTATATGTCAATGAATAGGAAAATCTAGAAGTGGAGAAACTTTTAGACACATACAACCTATTAAGATTGAACTAAAAAGAAATCCAAAACCTGAACAGACCAATAAATAGTGAGATTGAAGGTGTAACAAAAAAAAATCTCCCAGAAAAAAATATGCGAGACTCCAAGGCCTCGCTGTTGAAAATTACCAAATGCTTAAAGAGAACGAATTCCAATCCTACTCAAATTTCTCTGAAAAAGAGAGGAAGAGAGTATACTTCCAAACCCATTCTACATGGCCAGTTTTGCAGTGAGTGTAAAATCAGGAAAAGTAACACACAAAAAGAAAACTAGAGGGCAATGTCATTGATGAATATTGATGCAAAATTTCCAACAACACTTTAAACAGATCTTTCATCATGATTAAGTGAGATTTTTTCCAGAGATTCAAGGATTGCTCGCCATACACAAATCAATCAATGTGAAAAATCATATCAACAGAATGAAAGACAAAAACCATATGATCATTTCAATTAATATTGAAAAGACATCCGATATAATTCTATGTCTTTCCATGATAAAAACTCTCAAGAAAATAAAACTAGATATAGAAGGAACATATCACACTATAGTAAAAGTTATATGCAACAGACACAGCTGGTATCATAACTGAATGGGAAACAAACGAAAGTCTTTTCTCTAAAATCTGAAACACGACAAAGATGTCCTATTTTGGCATTGTTATTAAACATAGTACTGGAAATTTTAGCTACAGCAATCAGACAAGAGGATAAAACAAAGGACATTCAAACTGGAAAAGAAAAAGCCAAAATATTCTCTTTTTTGCAGATGATCTAATGTAACATTTGGAAAATCCTAAAGTCTTCACCAAAAAAAAAAAAAAAAAAAAAAAAAAAAAAAAAAATAAACTGATTTAAAAATATAAGATTCAAAAATCAGTGACATTTCTATCTGCCAACAGTGAATAATCTGAGAAAGAAATCAAGAAAGTAATCCTATTTACAATAGCTACAAATAAAATAAAATAAAATACCTGGGAATAAACTTAACCAAAGAAACGCAAGATCTCTGCAATAAAAACCACATATCTTTGATTAAAAGAAATTGAAGAGGATGAAAAAAAAAAAAAAAACGAAAGATATTCAATGTTCCTGGATTGGATTGGAAGAGTCAATATTGTTAAAACATCCATACTATCCAAAGCAATTTATAGATTCAATGAAAACCCTATAAAAATATCAATGACAGTCTTCACAGAAATAGAAAAAGACAAGCTGAAAATTTATATGAATCCACAAAAGACCCAGCATAGTCAAAGCTATCTTGAGAGAGAGAGAAAAAAAAAAAAAACAAAAACTGGAGGAAACACATTACATGACTTCAAATTATATTACAGATGTATAGTAACTGAAACAACATGGTATTGGCATAAAAACAGACACATAGACAAATGGAACAGAATAAACATCCCAGAAATAACTCCATACATCTACCAGCGAACTCATGTTTTCCAAAGTTGCCAAAAACATACATTCAGGGAAGTACAATGTCTTCAATAAATGATGCTGGGAAAACTGCATCTATATGAAGAAGAATAAATTAAACCCTTATCTCTTATCATGTATAATAATCAAATTAAAATGGATTAAAGACTTAAATGTAACACCTCAAACTATGGCTCTACTAAATGAAAACCCTGGAGAAACTCTCCAGGACATTGGTGTAGGCAAAACTTTCTTGAGCAATATCCCACAAGCACATGCAACCAAAGCAAAAATGGACAAATGAAGTCACACCAAGTTAAAAAGCTTTGTCATATTAAAGGAAACAATCAACAAAGTGAAGGAACAGCCCATAGAATGGAAGAATATATTTGCAAACTATACATCCGACAAGAGATTAGTAACCAGAATGTATATGGAGGCCAAACAACTCAGTAGAGAAAAAATCTACTACTCTATCAAATGGGCAAATGCTCTAAGTAGACATTTTTGAGGAGAAGACCAACAAATGACAAGTATATATGTTAAAAAAGTATTCAATATCACTGATTATCATAGAAATGCAAGCCAAACTACAGTGATATCATCTTATCCCAGGTGTAATGGCTTGTATCTAAAAGACAGACAGTAACACATGCTGGTGGTGATCTGGAGAAAAGGGAATTCTCGTACACTGTTGGTAGGAATGTAAATTAGTACTACACTATAGACAACTGTTTGGAAGGTCCTCAAAAAACTAAAAATAGAGCTTTTATATGATTCATTAATTACATTGCTAGGTATATACCCAACATAAAGAAATCAGTGTATCAAAGATATATTTATGCTTTTATATTTAATGCAGCACTATTCACAATATGCCAAGATTGGCTTCCAAATGCCAAGATTTGGAGGCAACCTAAGTGTTCATCAGCAGGTGAATGAATAAAGAAAATGTGGTATATATACACAATGGAGTGCTATTAAGGCATTAAAAAAATACAGTTATTCCATTTGCAGCATCATGAACAGAACTGGAGGAACATATTGTTAAGTAAAATAAGCACACCACAGAAAAATAAACTTCACATGTTCTCACTCATTTGTGGGAATTAAAAAAATTAAAACAATTTTACTTATGAAGATAGAGTATGGAAAGATGGCTTCCAGAAGTTGCAAAGGGTATAAGGGGTTGAGAAAATAGGGAGGATCAATAAGTGCAAAAATATAGTTAGATAGAATGAATAAAGTATTTGATAGCACAACAGGATGGCTACAGTCAACGATAATTTATTATACATTGTGCAATAACTAAAAGAGTATAGTGGGATTGTTTGTAATAAAAAAAAAGATAAATGCTTGAAGGGATAGCTACCCCTCCCAAAAAAGTAAGCAGTTTTGCTTACTAACTGTATAGTATCCAATTTAAGAAAAATACACACACATATTTTAAACATGTTTTAATTCTAAACACCTAATAACAGTATAAATAATACTAATAACAAAAATTAATGGAACTACAAAGAGAATAGAAAATATTATAATGAGCTAAAAATTTGAATATAGATCTCTCATTAAACAGTAGATCAGCTAGCCATCAAAACAAGAATAATACTTAACACAAATATGTAATAAAGTTAATTCATCAGATATGTGTAGTAAATTATACTCTAAATGTGGAGAATGTCTCATCTTTTTAACTACAAATGTAATATGTATGCAAACTTATCAGATGCTACACGATAAATTTCAAAAACTTTGTTCACACCACTCTAGTCATGATAATTGAGTTGGAAATTAATGACAAAATAAGCTAAAAGTCCTTCCTACATTTGAAAGTGTTTATACTCTCAAACAAATAATTTACCAAAAAATAAAAAATACTTAAGAGAGAGTAAGAACTATGGAATTCAGCTAAAGTGATAATTAGATTGACATTAATAATTTTAAGTGCTTTTGTTACTAACGATAAGTAGTTCAAATTAACAGCCAAGTTTTTTATTTAAAAATATAGAGATACCAGAAAGCAATGAAGTTTAACAAAGTGTTAATTTAAGAAAAAATACACGCAGTGAAAAATCCTGAAGACAAAAAGCAACATTTTTTGGATGAGTGAATAAAAGTAAATCTCTAAGAAGAGTAATCTTGAAGAAAATCAGAAGGCATCATTGAACAATATTAAGAAGCAATGATGCTACGTAAGTATGGATGCTGCAAGAGATTATCTAGTTAGGGATTGTATTAAAAATATTCAGTTCAAAACTCAGTTAAACAAATTATAGTAATGTCAAAGCAGCATAAAAATAACCACCCTATCCAAATAATCTTGTGGCCATTAAATAAAATATATGTATAATTAATAATATTTTACAATAAATAAACTAGGCCCAGAAAGCTTTAAAGATAAACATAAGCAGACAGTAAAGGAACAGATATCTTGGATCTTAATGAAACTCTTGAAGAAAATAGAAATTATGGTAATATTGCTATGTATACTTTAGAAGGCTAGTGTAATATTGATACCAAACCAGGTGTGCTCCAAAAGAAAATAAATATTATACACTAATCTCATGTGAGACAATATGTGTTAGTTAAGACATAGGTTGAGTTATTGTAATAGAGGAACATCAAAGGCAGTGGTGTCAGTAAGATAGGATTTTATTTATCTTGCATATAAAAGTATAAAAATAGATAAGGAATGGCTAATTGGAAGCTCTGACCTACAAGGTGAAACCAATACTCAGGGTCCATCATTTCTAGGGTGTTTATCTCATGAATATGGATTAATCTGGCTTACTGCTATGACATTTGTACACCAACTCACAAGAAAAGTAACAAAGTATTAGATAAGCAGCTGCTCTTAAGTACAGGGCATGGAAAATGCATATATCATTTGCTTTACATTCTACATCTTACTTCTAATATCAAGAAAAACCACGTTATGTCGTCTACTAAGTAGCCAAGAGAACTATTAAACTCTACCAGGTTGGACAGCTTGTGGGAAAACAATTTATGTTTTTATATCTCAAAGGAAGAAAGAGAGAAAAGATTCTGGGAGAAAAGTATCAGTCTCTGACAAAATATAGATATAAATATATTTTTAAATGGGTCGGGCGCGGTGGCTCAAGCCTGTAATCCCAGCATTTTGGGAGGCCGAGACGGGTGGATCACGAGGTCAGGAGATCGAGACCATCCTGGCTAATATGGTGAAACCCTGTCTCTATAAAAAAATACAAAAAACTAGCCGGGCGAGGTGGCAGGCGCCTGTAGTCCTAGTTACTCGGGAGGCTGAGGCAGGAGAATGGCGTGAACCCGGGAGGCGGAGCTTGCTGTGAGCTGAGATCCCGCCACTGCACTCCAGCCTGGGCGACAGAGGGAGACTCTGACTCAAAAAAAAAAAAAAAAAAGAGAAAGAAAACTATCTATATTTTAAATGTCTAAAGATGCTCCAACATATGCCCCAAAAGGAAACTGTCAAAATAACAAAACAAAAATAAAATTTAAAGAATTCAAATTTAAATAGAAGTTTTAATGTACCATTAAAATGGCACATTGTGTTTTAAAATCTAAAAGAAAAGTATATTTTACAAATAAAATTTTTTTTTTTGGAAAATCTGGTAAAATAAACTTCTATTCAAAAGGTGAAGAAATGGGACATCCAACTTTTCTGTAGGAAAATTCTACAATGGAATACAATACAATAAAATTTGCAAATATCCTGAAGAAAAGTGTTACCAAATCATTTTATACCTAGGCACACTTGGGTTTAATAAAATTATCAAGACAAAATCAGTTTTAACCGTGCAAGAGTCATTGATTCTTTTTCCCAGGTCCTAGTAAAGTAATAGGGAGTAAACATAAATCCATATAGCCTACATGGCCCTTATGATACCTCTCTAATATTTTTCCTACTACCTCTTAACCACTCATTTAGCTCCAACCCCACTGGACTCAGCTTTTCTGTAAGCATGTCAGAAATGTTTCTGCATTACAGCCTTTGTCATTGCAATTCCCTGTCTGAAATATTCTTCCTCCAAATATCCACATGACTTAATCCTTCACCTCCTTTAATTCTGTTCAAGGCCACATTTCCAAAGATAATTTTCCAGGTAGCTCTATTTTAAATTGCATTCTATGACTTTTCCTTTTTTACTCTCTACCCCCTTTCCTTTATTTTTGATAATATATTTATTACCACAGTACTTATTATCTTTACCATGTTATATACTATTTTATGTTTACTCATTGTGTCTCACCTACTCACTAGAATGCAATAAATTTCTGAGCAGGCTTTTCCTCCCATTTTATTCATGAGATTTTTCGACTTACAGAACAGTACTTGAACATTGAGCAATACAATAAATATCTGTTAAACCAAGAGATGTCTAGAAAATGTGATGTAAAATGCCAGTGAGCATTGAATATACTCAACCAAGAGGTCACTGGGGGACTATACTAAGCAGTCCTTCAATAAGGATCAGTTCTGTTATAATTATACAACAAAATATAAATGTTACATACTAAATTGTCCCCCCCTCCACCCCTACAATTTATATGTTGATATGTTGAAGCTTCAACCCCCACTATGACTGCATTTGTAGATAGGGTATTGTATTAGTCCATTTTCACAGTGCTATAAAGAAATACTTGACACTGGGTAATTTATAAGGGAAGGAGGTTTAACTGACTCATAGTTCCACATGACTGGGGAGGCCTCAGGAAACTTATAATCATGGCAGAATGTGAAAGGGAAACAAAGACCTTCTTCACATGGTGGAAGGAAAGAGAAAGTGTGCAAGAGTAGGGAAAACTGCCTTATAAAACCATCAGACCTTGTGAGAACACACTCACTATCACCAGAACAGTAGGAGGGGAACCAACTCTATGATCCAGTCACCATCCACCAGATCTCTCCCTCAATACCTGGGGATTGGGTTTCAAGATGAGATTTGGGTAAGGACACAAAGCCTAATCGTATCAGATCTGTTAGAGGTATTTAAGCTAAATGAAGTAATAAAGATTTGAATATGATTTCACAGAAACACTGTCCTTATAAAAAAAAGAAGTGATGCTAGGGATCACTGTCCACATGCATAAAAGAAAGGCCACATGAAGACACAGAAACAAAAGAGCCATCTATAAGCCAAGAAGAGAGTCCTCGCCAGAAAGCAAATTTTCTGGCAATTTGATTATGAACTTCTAGCTTCCAGAAATGAGAAAACAAATTTCTGTAGTTTATGCCACCTGGTATTTTGTTACGGAAGACTAAGCAGATTAATGCAATTATGTGTATAGTCTCTGACATACAATGTCATATTCGTACAGGTAGGGAACTAATATAAATGAGCAAAGGGAAATATTAAGTTAATCAGAATAGTTACTGGTGCATGACAAGGGCTATAATGAACTAGACACAGCACAGCTTAATGGGAAAAACATACATAATTCGGGTAAAGCAAAATTTGGAATTGTGTCAAGGTATGTTCAAAATGTTTTAGAAAACAAATTGAGATATTTATACGAAATCCCTTGACTTTTAAATTTGGGAAACTAATTCAGATTCTGTTTCTCTTAAACAGTAAAAACTGAAAATGGCTGAATATTGGAAGATTCTGCTAACAGTGAGTTTCTGACATTTTTACTATGATGAATACTAGATTCAATGCATTCAGTGTAATCAAATAGACTACATCTCAAAAATGACAATAAACAAGAACATTTAAGCAATACATTTTTGAAGGAAAGAAAAAATGAAATTTTCAGGATTAAGCATAACCTTTTTTTAAATGTTACATTACAACATAAGACCATGAAGCAAAAAATAATTATATTTCTCTCTATGTATCTGTGTTTTCTTATATCCAACTTTTCACAGTTTAGTTAAAGACCACAAAAGGAAAACCTACTAAAGTAGAAGGAAATATACATGTGTTTATATTTCATTAAGAATTATGAGCTAATTTTGTAAAAAAAGTACATTTTACAAATGAAACATAAAATAAATGTATTTATTTTAGTTTAATATTCTTATTTATTATACTGGAACAAAATGGGAGAAGAAAGTAAATATAAAAATGAAAGATATAATAATAATAGTACCACAAATATCTAATGAAAAATCCTGACAAATGTTTTGATACTTTTTGTGTGATTTTTTCAAACTTTAAAAATGGTAACATGTATGAGTACTATGAAAACTTTTATTGATATGTAACACATTGTGAAAGTTATCAGAATCCAAATGGAGTTGCTTATGTTTAAAAAAATGTAAAAACAAAATCCCTGACAAATAGAGCTGGGAAGGTAATAATAAAAAAAAAAGTTCTCATGCACAAATATCTGATAACAAAAGCTATCATAAAAGATTTCAAAAACTGCACCTTGCACTAGAGCCATCACAGTCTTACACCAAAAAGTATTTCTGTAAAGACATCTGCCCAACAACTGTGGGTCTAACCTCAGATTAGTACCACACTTATTAGTGATATCTATCACTGAAGCTCTTTTAAACAATTGTTATCCTCCTCATTGTTTTGTTGACAATCTTTGTCTTCCTTTACCTCCCTGATTATGTTCATAGTTTACTATGACACACATATTCCTATTGAAATGCCCTATCCTCAAATAAATATCATCTTATCTTAGAGAGCTTCTTTCTCTTTGTTATTTAGATTGACATACATAGTGTACAGAAGCAGGACATGAAGCAAGATCATGCTCAAGAGGAATCAGCAATTACTGGGGCTCTTGTGCAGTACCCACACCAGCCCTTACAGCTCTCCACTTCCACAGATTGCCCTTTCTGCCCTGGTGAGTCTATTCTAAGGGAAAGATTCCTTCTTTTTGTTAGAAGTTTTTTTTTTTTTTTTTTTTTTTAACTTTGGGATTTGTTTTGATTATAAGGCTACCTTTGATGAAGGACATTACATCCCTCCTAAGATAATAAAA
>NW_012107552.1:381921-385537 GCF_000951045.1 Mandrillus leucophaeus
AAAAAAAAAAGTAATGAGATTTTAAAATCTCATGAAGATATGCCAAGCTATGTAGATTTGTCTTGTGTACATTTTGGGTCAATGACCATGTTGGGGATCACTTCAACTCCCCAAGCTTTTTTATTCTCACTATACAATTAAGAGAATACAACTATATAAATTAATATGTAGAGCCTTCTAAGTTTTCTCTTTTTTGTTGTTGTTGTTGATTTGTCTGCTTACTTTGAATATGCTGACTCTTCTCCAGATGTTGAGATAAAACTTACTGCTCATGGCATTCCAGCCAATATAGAAAAATAAAAAAAAGGAAATTTTTGAGGCATTTTCAAATCAATGACGTTCCAAATTGTAACAACCTAAATACCTTTTGGAAAGGTATATTTAGGTTTTCTTGGCTAATAATTATGTGGGGGAGAGGGAACAGTTCATTGAAATGTTAATAATATAAAATAAAAATAACTAAAGAAATGCTTATAAAAGTTTTCTCAGATGAAACTGATTAAAATTTTAAGCCCAGAGCAACAATTAAAATATCTGTGTTCAGCATAAAACTTTTGTTTTTTCTGTCATGCAAGCCACATAAAAACAAACAAGCAAAATAAAACAAAGCAAAAAAGCTAAAATGCTTTCCTGACTGCATTAACTAGTCAAACAACTATTTGGCAAACAAAAAATTGATTTATTACTAGTTCAAGGGTACTTGGAGATGTTGTTTTTTCTTATAGAATTCTGCCAGTCCTAGCTAAAATGTCAAAATTGAAAATTTAACCTTAAACTCATTTGAAACTAAAAAAGGAGGATAAAATGTGAAGGAGATTTTTAAGTCAAACTGCTTTACCCACAACTTTAGTACACAGCCTTCATTAGGTTACCTATCAGGGAAAAAAGAAAAAAAAAAAAAAAATAGCGATGTGAACAGATGTCTCATTTAGTCAAAATTGTAATTTGGAATCACCTATTTTTTATAAACCATTATGTTTGTGCTACTATCTCATGAGTAAAAACCTAAATTGAAAGCTGTAAGATTTTTGTGAACATATGAATTTAGGCATGTTTACACATATTTGCATGTATTATGAGGTATATTGTGTCTACAGGGTAAAATCTGGTATAGCCAGCCAGAAGTAACTAAGAAATTTGATTCAGATGTGCTTAGGTAAATAAATGCTCATATAAAAACATATACTAATTAACCCAAATGCTTTTTAATTTATGTGACTTAAGTGAATCTCTGATAAATATGCTGATTTTTAAATTACTGATAAAATAAAAACAGAAATATCCTAAAAATTGTCAGCATACATGTTTGCCTGAATTTACTGCTCAGATAAGATAGTATTTGTCTCTGATAGATATTTTAAAGGTATAAAACTATCAACCCAGCTAAAATAGAATTATCTTTGTTTAACTCTTTCATACATAGTATTAATTTAATATTATTTGTTTAATAAAAATATCTGTATAAACTGAGTTATCAGCAAAGTAACTATGTATTTAAATGTAGAGTTCTTACATACATGAACAACTGATCATCACTGCCTGTAAAAGTGATTATCAGGGAAATAACTTGAAAAGATGACTAGATTTGTCCAATGTCTCAATTTTCATAGGTAATCTGGGTATAATTGTTAATTGTTAAAAATAAATAAATTGGGTAAAGATAAATAACACTGAAATTTATAAGTAAACTTTTCATGTAATTTGAAATTCTATGTATATTTTCAGGTAAATTAAGTGATAAATATTCATTAATGTCTGAATCATTTCCATATAAGATGTATAAGATGATAAAAACTAAAGGAAATTGTTGAAAGCAAATGTTTCCCTTGACTTTTAACATTTTATAGAAATACTAAATATATCTGAGACTATTAGTATATCTACAAATTATGTTATAAAGAAACATATTTCTAAAATTATAAAATTATTTTTATCTATAAAATACTGGTGTTTGACAAATGTTAAAAATTGCTTTCTTCCTCAGTTTTTACTAAAAATTAAGGTTACTAATAATTAAAGTTCTAATTTGTATAGAAAGTGTACCAAAAAAAAACTGTATTATTAATTTTAAAATCTATAATAAAAAACATAAAAATGTGTTTTTTGTTGAGAAAAGTAATAATTTGTCTAATTCAGAAGTTATTTAAAAGTTGTTTCAAAGAATAGATTTATGAAGAAAATAGAAGCAAGTCAAAAAGAAACCAATAAGTAGGAGAGAGAGACAGATGTGAAGAAAGTTATGAGTAGAAAGATACATTTCTATCCCAATTCTCATGGTAACATCAAACCAAAAACCATACAACAGATCCACAAAAAATAAAACACAAAAAATCAAAACATACCACCAGTGAAACTCATCATAAGTAAAAGGCAAGGAGAAAAGGGTGAAAAGAAGTTAAAAAATCCACTAGAAAATAACATGACAAAAGGGAAGGAATAATGCTTTCTTTATCTATAAAATACATGGTGTGTAAATGCACTAAACACTCACGTCAAAATAAATAGAATGGCTGAAGAATAAAACCAAAAATCCGGAGGGCGTGCCCAACATGGCCGAATAGGAACAACTCCAGCTTCCAGCTCCCAGCATGAGCGACACAGAAGATGGGTGATTTCTGCATTTTCAACTGAGGTACTAGGTTCATCTCACTGGGGCATGTTGCACAGTTGGCACTGGTCTGCAGGTGCAGCCCAACCAGAGAGAGCAGAAGCAGGGTGAGGCATTGCCTCACCTGGGAAAGCCAAGGGGGAAGGGAATTCCTTTTCCTAGCCAAAGGAAATTGAGACACACAACACCTGAAAAATCGGGTAACTCCCACCCTAATACTGTGCTTTACCAAGGGTCTGAGCAAATGGCACACCAGGAGATTATATCTCACACCCGGCCCAGAGGGTCCCATGCCCACGGAGCCTCCCTCATTGCTAGCACAGCAGCCTGAGATCTAACTGCAAGGCGGCAGCGAGGCTGGGGGAGGGGTGCTTGCCATTACTGAGGCTTAACTAGGTGAACAAAGCCACCGGGAAGCTCGAATTGGGTGGAGCACACCACAGCTCAAGGAGGCTGGCCTGCCTCTGTAGACTCCTCCTCTGGGGACAGGTCATAGCTAAACAAAAAGCAGCAGAAACCTCAGCAGTGGTAAATGCCCCTGTTGACAGCTTTGAAGGGAGCAGTGGATCTCCCAGCATGGAGGTTGAGATCAGAGAACGGACAGACTGCCTGCTCAAGTGAGTCTCTGACCCCTGAGTAGCCTAACTGGGAGACATCCCCCACTAGGTGCAGACTGACACCTCACACCTCACATGGCAGGGTACACCCCCAATACGAAACTTCCAGAGCAAGAATCAGACAGCAACACTCACTGTTCAGCAATATTATATCTTCTACAGCCACCGCTGCTGATACCCAGGCAAACAGGGTCTGGAGTGAACCTCAGGCAAACTCCAACAGACCTATAGCTAAGGCTCCTGATTGTTGAAAGGAAAACTAACAACCAGAAAGGACACCCACACCAAAACCCCATCAGTACGTCACCATCATCAAAGACCAGAGGCAGATAAAACCACAAAGATGGGGAAAAAGCAGTGCAGAAAAGCTGGAAATTCAAAAAATCAGAGT
>NW_012107552.1:387122-387973 GCF_000951045.1 Mandrillus leucophaeus
CACTTCCACAGATTGCCCTTTCTGCCCTGGTGAGTCTATTCTAAGGGAAAGATTCCTTCTTTTTGTTAGAAGTTTTTTTTTTTTTTTTTTTTTTTAACTTTGGGATTTGTTTTGATTATAAGGCTACCTTTGATGAAGGACATTACATCCCTCCTAAGATAATAAAAGATATTTTATCTTTCCTGAAAAGTTCTTTCTTGTGTAAAGACAAGTGTCCTTTTGGTTTGAGTGCTCTAGTTTCTACAGAATTTGCATTCTATGAGGCATGTCTTTTGTGGTGAATTTACTTTTGCTTCTTTTGCATGCCTAATTTAATATTTTGTTTGATCTTTATGTCCGGGTTACATTTTGTGTGAGCACTCTGATTTTGGTTTCATTTTGATCTGATTGCACGCATCTGTAAAGTATTCAGCTCTTTTTCCTTGCCAGTTTCTGGAAATCTGAGAGCAAAAATGAGCATTCTAACTGGTGGACCCAGGTTGGCTCCTTAAAAGCCACTAGGACAGTGCCATCATCTACAAACTGGATCAAACTTCTGACGTTCAGTGACAGAGTTTATATAATTTTCTTTGCTCTCAAGCAATTAATATAAAAATGTAATGAGGGCCGGGCGCGAGCCGTGGCTCAAGCCTGTAATCCCAGCACTTTGGGAGGCCGAAACGGGCAGATCACGAGGTCAGGAGATGGAGACTAGCCTGGCTAACACAGTGAAACACCGTCTCTACTAAAAAAAAATACAAAAAACTAGCCGGGCGTGGTGGCGGGTGCTTGTAGTCCCAGCTACTCTGGAGGCTGAGGCAGGAGAATGGCGTAAACCCTGGAGGCGGAGTTCGCAGTGAGCTGAGATGCGG
>NW_012107552.1:391318-391740 GCF_000951045.1 Mandrillus leucophaeus
TCAGTACGTCACCATCATCAAAGACCAGAGGCAGATAAAACCACAAAGATGGGGAAAAAGCAGTGCAGAAAAGCTGGAAATTCAAAAAATCAGAGTGTATCTCCCCCTCCAAATGAACGCAGCTCATCGTCAGCAACAGAACAAAGCTGGATGGAGAATGATTTTGATGAGTCGAGAGAAGAAGGCTTCAGTTGATCAAACTTCTCAGAGCTAAAGGAAGAACTATGTAATCAGCTCAAAGAAACTAAAAATCATGAAAAAAGATTTGATGAATGGCTAACTAGAATGATCAATGTAGAGAAGTCCTTAAAAGAACTGATAGAGATGAAAATCATAACAGGAGAACTACGTGAAAAATGCACAAGGTTCAGTAACTGACTCGATCATCTGGAAGAAAGAGTATCAGTGATTGAAGATCAAAC
>NW_012107552.1:391790-392290 GCF_000951045.1 Mandrillus leucophaeus
ACCATCAGAGAATACTATAAACACCTCTACACAAATAAACTAGAAAACCTAGAAGTAATGGATAATTTCCTGAACACTTACACTCTCCCAAGACTTCACCAGGAAGAAGTTGAATCCCTGAATAGACCAATAGCAGGCTTTGAAATTGAAGCAACAATTAATAGCCTACCAACGAAAAAAAGTCTAGGAACAGATGGATTCACATCTGAATTCTACCAGATGTACAAGGAGGAGTTGGTACTAGTCCTTCCGAAATTATTCCAATCAATAGAAAAAGAGGGAATCCTCCCTAACTCATTTTACAAGGCCAACATCATCCTGATACCAAAGCCTGACAGAGATACAACACAAAAAGAGAATTTTAGACCAATATTCCTCATGAACATTGATGCAAAAATCCTCAATAAAATACTGGCAAACCGAATCCAGCAGCACATCAAAAAGCTGATCCACCATGATCAAGTGGGCTTCATCCCTGGGATGCAAGGCTGGTTCAACAT
>NW_012107552.1:392340-393694 GCF_000951045.1 Mandrillus leucophaeus
ATAATTGTCAGATTCACCAAAGTTGAAATGAAGGAAAAAATCTTAAGGGCAGCCAGAGAGAAAGGTCGGGTTACCCACAAAGGGAAGCCCATCAGAATAACAGCAGATCTCTCGGCAGAAACTCTCCAAACCAGAAGAGTGTGTGGGCCAATATTCAACATTCTTAAAGAAAATAATTTTCAACCCAGAATTTCATATCCAGCCAAACTAAGTTTCGTAAGTGAAGGAGAAATAAAATCCTCTACAGACAAGCAAATGCTTAGAGATTTTGTCACCACCAGGCGTGCCCTATAAGAGATCCTGAAGGAAGCACTAAACATGGAAAGGAACAACAGGTACCAGCTATTGCAAAAACATGTCAAATGTAAAGTCCATCAATGCTAGGAAGAAACTGCATCAACTAGCAAGCAAAATAACCAGCTAATATCATAATGACAGGATCAAGGTCACACATAACAATATTAACCTTAAATGTAAATGGACACAACGGTCCAGTTAAAAGACACAGACTGGCAAAATGGATAGTCAAGACCAATCAGTTTGCTGTATTCAGGAGACCCATCTCACATGCAGAGAGACACACATAGGCTCAAAATAAAGGGATGGAGGAAGATCCACCAAACAAATGGAAAACAAAAAAAAGCAGGGTTTGCAATCCTTGTCTCTGGTCTCTGATAAAACAGACTTTAAACCATCAAAGATTAAAAGAGACAAAGAAGGCTGTTACATAATGATAAAGGGGTCAATTCAACAGGAAGAGCTAACCTAAATATATATGCACCCAATACAGGAGCACCCAGATTCATAAAGTAAGTCCTTGGAGACTTACAAAGAGACTTAGACTCCCATACAATGATAATGGGAGACTTTAACATCCCACAGTCAACATTAGACAGACCAACGAGACAGCAGGTCAAAAAAGATACCCAGGAATTGAACTCAACTCTGCACCAAGCAGACCTAATAAACATCTACAGAGCTCTCCACACCAAATCATCAGAATATACATTCTTCTCAGCACCACATCACACTTATTTGAAAATTGACCACATAGTTGGAAGTAAAGCTCTCCTCAACAAATGTAAAAGAACAGAAATTATAACAAACTGTCTCTCAGAACACAGTGCGATCAAACTCAGGACTAAGAAACTCAATCAAAACCACTCAACTTCATGGAAACTGAACAACCTGCTCCTGAATGACCACTGGGTATACAAAAAAATGAAGGCAGAAATAAAGATGTTCTTTCAAACCAATGATAAAAAAGATACAACATACCAGAATCTCTGGGACACATTTAAAGCAGTGTGTAGAGGGAAATTTATAGCACTAAATGCCCACAAGAGAAAGCAGG
>NW_012107552.1:394949-413110 GCF_000951045.1 Mandrillus leucophaeus
AAAATCTCCTTAAGCTGATAAGCAACTTCAGCAAAGTCTCAGGATACAAAATCAATGTGCAAAAATCACAAGCATTCTTATAAACCAGTAACAGACAAACAGAGAGCAAATATATATAAAGCAAATATTGTTAGAACTATAGTATTGGTATAGACCCCAATACTAGGTGGAGACATCAACACCCATCTTTCAGCATGGTACAGATAATCCAGACAGAAAATCAACAAAATAAGCATCAAACTAAATCAGCACTGTAGGATAAATTAACCAAATAAATATTTACACAACATTTCACCCAACAACTACAGAATATACATTTTTTTTTCTCTGCATATGGATCATTCTCAAAGAAAGACCATATGTAAGGCCATAAAATAAAGCTTTAAAAAATTCAAATAAAAAAAGAAATCCAGTATCTTCCTTGACCACAGTGGAATAAACCTAGCACCCAATAATGAAAGAAAATTTAGAAACTATAAAAACATATGGAAATTAAACAATATTGTCCTGAATGAGCAGTGGGTAAAAGTAGAGATTAAGAAAATAATTTAGAAGTTCCTTGAAACAAATGAAAATAAAAACATAACATACCAAATTATGTGGGATACAGCCAAAGTAATACTAACAGAAAAGTTTATAGCAATAAGTAGCTACACCAAAAAAGTAAAAAAAAAAGGCAAATAAATATTTTAACAATGTCTCCTAAAGACTTAGAACAACAGGAGCAAAATTAGCCTCAAAATCAGTAGAAGAAAACATATGAACATCAGAGCAGAAATAAATGAAATTGAAATGAAGAAAACAATACAAAAGATCAGTGAAATGCAAAGTTTTTTTTTCTAAGAAGATAAACAAAATAGACAAAGCTTTAGCCAAACTAATTAAGAAAAAATGCAATGAAGATCAAAAAAAAATCAGAGATAAAAAAGTAAGCATTATAATTAATACCACAGAATTCAAAGGATCAGTAGAGGCTACTCTGAATAGCTATTTGCCAAAAAACAAACAAACAAACAACAACAACAAAAGAAACTGGAGAACCTAGAAGAAATGGATAAATTCCTAGACACATGCAACCTGCCAAGATTAAATCATGAAGAAATCCAAAATGTAAATAGAGAAATAACAAGAAATGAGATTGAAATGGTAATAGACACCTCCTAGCACAGAAAATATTGGGAACTGCTGTCTTTAATGCTGAAGTTTACGAAACATTTAAAAAAAGAGCTAATAACAATCCTATTCAAACTATTCTGAAAAATAGAAGAGGAGGGAATAGTTCCAAACGCATTCTATGAGGCTAAAATTATCCTGATACCAAAACTAGACAAAGATACAGCAAAAGAAGAAAAGTGCATGCCAACATCCCTGAGGAACATTGATGCAAAAATTCTCAACAAAATACAAGCAAACCAAATCCAACAACATATTAAAAAGATCACCTATTGTTACGAAGTGGGATTTATCACAGGAATGCAAGAATGGTTCAATATATGTGAATCAATCAATGTGATACATTATATCAACAGAATGAGCATTTACACACACCATATGATCATTTCAATTGCTGCTGAATATCATTTGATAAATTTCAACATCTTTTTATGATAAAACACAGAGAATGTACCTGGGTGGTTAGGGGTGAAAGGGTAGAGATTTTTAGTGAGTACAAAACTATAGTCAGAAACAATATGATCTAATATTTGATTGCACAAGAGAGTGACTACAGTCAACAATAATTTATTGTACATTTTAAAATACTTGAAAATTATAATTGGATTGTTTGTAAAAAATAAATAAATAAATAAATAAATAAATAAATAAGGATAAATGCTTGAGGTCATAGATACCCCTTTTACCATAATGTGATCATTACACATTGCATACCTGTATCAAAATATCTTATATATCCCTAAAATATTTACACCTACTATATACTCACGAAAATTTAAAGTAATAAAAAGAAGAAAACAAAGGGAGTTACTAGTTGTATTACTTTATTCTCACACTGCCATAAAGTACTACCTGAGACTGGGTAATTTATGACGAAAAGAGGTTTGATTCGTAGTTCTATAGGCTATAGCAGAAGCATCACTGAGAGGCCTCAGGAAACTTACAATCATGGCAGGAGGCAAAGGGGAAGCAAGGACGTCTTTATGATGGCAGAGCAGGAGAAGGAGTGAAACTGAAGGGAAATGCCATACACTTTTAAACCATCAGATCTCATGAGAAGTTGCTCACTATCGTGAGAACAGCAATAAGGAAATCTGCCCCCATGATCCAATTAAGCCTCACCAGGCACCTCCCCTGAGATGTGGGGATTATAATTCTACATGAGATTTGCATAAGGACACAGAGCCAAACCATATCACTGGTGTTGAGAAAAAACAAAAACAAAAAACTGATTAATAAACCCAGAGATGGCTTTGAAGAGACAGTTTTCACGCACAAATGCCTGATAATGAGAATTATTACAAAAGACTCTAAAAGCCACAACCTTAAACAAAAGCCATTACAACCTTAAACAAAAAATACTTCAACATGATCTACCCAGCAAGTTCTAGCACAACCTTAGACTGATGCTATCCTTGTTATTGATCTTTTCAGGCAAGGATCATTATCTCAAAATTATAATGAAATCCTCCTCATTTTTTTCTTTAAAAACTTTGACTTCCTTTACCTTCTTAAATATGTGCATAGTTTTCTATGGTTTGCATATTTTCATTGCAATGCCCTATTCCTGAATAAATATCATTTCCTTTTTGAGAGTCTTTCTCTGTTTATTTAGGTTGCAAATATATATGTTTACAAATCCTAACTCCACAGAAAAACAATGCTGCAAATTTAACATTTTAACAAAACTTTACCCAAATCAAAAAATGCATCATTCTAACAACTTACAGAGTAGCTATGGTAACAGTCACTGTTCCCAAGGGGCTTGTAACACCACACAGTTACTCAGCACCTGCTGCATTATATCCAGCTCATGGTGCTCAGCATTATTCATGTTATTCCATGCAAAAGGCACTATAATTAAATTCCACTATTTCAATTATCATTAAGTAGGAATTTCAATGATTAATGTAACACATGTACTTTATGGATTTTGAGAATATCTCTATTAGACACCTTTAAAAATAGTATTTTGATTCACAATCATAGTTTCCTTAAAAGTTACCTAACAAGTTGCACAAAATGAAAGAGTAATATGCAACATTTGTGTTAGATTTCATTGCTATTGAAGATTTACAAGTCCTGATTGTTACATAGTTTTTAGCACAATTTTAGTTGAGCTTATACTTACACAAAATATTTTATTATAAATTGAATAGAATATTTTTATTGAACTGTAGTTTTTATCTTTTAATATTGATAATACTTGACTATCATCATCTGAGAACAGCACAATTTTATTATAAATTGAATAGAATATTTTTATTGAACTGTAGTTTTTATCATTTAATATGGATAACACTTGACTATCATCATCTGAGAACAGCATGGTTTATACAGCATATACCCTAAACCTTCTAAAAAATAAAACACATATTACACTTACATTTAATTAAAGGAAGTGTGCATCACACTATGAATACAATTTCTTTCATCAAGTAAATTGCAACCAATGTGAAAAAAAGGATGATAGCTTTTTGCATTATTTGTCTTTTTTATTACATTTCTTTAATTTCAAAATGTCCAAAGAAGCAATATCTTGCATATGTTAATATTTCCTTTGGGATGGTCAAAGTTTAACTTCCATTAGTAGACGGATGTTAATACCTTAATCTATTCATCAGTAATGAAATAAGACCTTTGGTATGAAGTTTATGAGAAGACCAAAAGAGAGATAAATGACAAATGTTCTGTAATATTTCTAAAATTATGGCATAATTACCTGTTATAATGTACATTGTAAGGGGAATCAACTATTACAATTAAATGTTGAGCAGAAACAAAGATAAAACTTCTTCAAATTAATATTATTGAGAAATGTTATAACACTATCATGGCAGTATTACTTCCAAAAATATCTTGGAAAACTTATAATGAGAAAGTATATATTATTTGTGTAAAAATAAAAGCATTTTTGCAAGTCTCGATCTTTCCAAAGCTATCAGTTTTGATGCCACAGAGAGAAAATTACCATTTTAGGTGGCAAAACTGCTCTCACAGATGAATTCCGAAGAAATAAGTATTCCATTTTTATGCAGATATCCTCTGCAATAAAGAATGAGGAAAACAACTTACATAAGTTATGTGTAAGCAGATTGATTTCTAAATAAAATTTTTCAAATTCTTACTGAGATGTCAGCAGCTGCTATTTGAAAATGAGTGACTACTTTCAATATGCTACAGTGGAAATGGAGCTCTCAAATTAAAACCCAAATTACTTGTCTCATCGTTAATACATGAACTATTTGGATACTATAATAGTTGCTGTCCACGACTGGACTAAACAATAAAATGTAAGTACAAGAATTCAAAACTCATAATATTCTTTCTTTTATTCTATGGTCTTCATATAAGATGAGGTTATTGCTTATTGCTTAAAATTTTGCATGCAGAGCAATTATATTTAGCAGTCACAATCAAGTCAGTCTGTTTTCGAAAGGGACAGCCTGAATCACAACGGGCAAGAGGCTAAGCAAAGGTGGTTTATGCTTTTAGATCATTTGAGAATTCTGTCACCCCAAATTTTTAAGAGTATCCCTTATGCTTTATTCAAATTCCACCTATAGTCTAACAACATTTATTACTATTCTAACCCTTGTCACTTTTAGTTTTTCTAAAAATTTTTTATCTTTCCGCTTGCAAGTCTTCCCTCAGAAACACATGTTGCAATTTGGTTGCCATTATGACATTATTATGACGGGGGACTTTAAGAGGCGATTTAACGCTTTTATAACACAGCTTTTGGGAGTGGATTTTCTCTTTCGCCTTTGGAAAGATGCATCACGAAAACTCTAAGCAGATGCTGACCTCTTGATTTTTGACTCTCCAGACTCCAGAACTGTGAGCCAATTAATTTATGTTACCCAGTCACTGGTATTTTCTTATAGCAGCAGAAATGGACTAAGACATGGCTTATATACAATACTGAATTTTTTGTTTGTTATTTATTGTATAAAATATTAGTTTTCAAAAAAAACCTAAAGCATGTACAAATCAAAACTTAATTGTCGTATAAAATGTTTTTATTCTCTCTTCTATTCTTACTGTAACTAGTCAATAAAATATATTATTTAAGAGGAGATTATCTTTAAAATAACAAACAGAGGGTGCTCTATTTAGGCATTGCTTAATTGTTGGCGTCCCCTCAAAATTTATACCTTGAAACTTAATCCCCCACACAATAGTATTAAGAGGTAGAACATTTAAAAGTCGATTAGATCATGAGAGTGAAGATCTCCTGAATAGTATTAATTCCCTTATAAAAGGGGGCCACTTTGCACTTCTACCATGTGAGGACACAGAAGGTCCCGTCTGTGAGAAATAGGTCCTCAACAGACACTGAATCTATTAATGCCTTTAGTTTGGATTTTCAAGCCCCCAGAACTGCAAGCCATACGTTTCTTTTATTTTTATTTTTAATTTTTTGCAGATTACCAGACCTGAAGTTTCTGTTATAGCATGTCCTATCTCTGGCCAAACCATGTCAATCAACTTCCCAGGATCCTTGTTCACAGCTCTCTCCCTTCTCTGCGAAGGCCCCAGGTGAGCTCATCAACTCCTGCCACTCCGGCAACTTCCATCTCCGCCTTGTTGCCTTGGCCCAAATTGGCTATGACAGGGATGGATATGTTTCATTAGTTGTTCAAAGCTCGTAGTCTATTGATTATAGATTTAAAGTAGCCATCAAAAACAAATAAATGTTTTGAAGTTTATGGAGATACTTTTTCTGTATCAAATGTCCAAAAAAAAATTGCAGTCCTTAAGTTTCCATTTCAAGATAACTTTTCTTCTTCATGACTTTACTTTGTTAGGCATTTTCCAACATCGTGAGTAATTACATGGCTCACAAAAACATCATGCATTAAAGTTATTCTTATTTCATATTTAATATTAAATAAGTAGTATCTTGTCTTTTTAACTAGTCTATTTTATTATAATTTATACAAAACTCTATATTTATTTTATTATTGGAAATTACTATATTTAAAGTGATTGGTCCATATATTTCTACGTTTACCACCAGCATACCTTTCTAAATTTTATTCAGAATTTCATTTTGGCTAAATTGTATCCCTCTAAAACTTACATGTTGAAGTCTTTATCCCCAGTAGCTCAGAATGTGATTATATTTGGAGGTAGGAGTACTAATGAGGTAATTAAAGTAAAATGTAGTTACATGTATAGGTCCTAATTCGATATGGCTGGTGTCCTTATAAAAAGTGATACTTAGGACATAGAAAACACACACACTAAAGGGTGACCATAAAATGTCACAGAAAATAGGTGGCCATTTTCAAGTCAAAGCAAGAGTCCTCAGGAGAAACCAATCCTACCAAAGCCTTGATTTTGAACTTCTAGACCCCAGAATTCAGAGAAAATATCTTTCTGTTTTTTAAGCCATACAGTCTTTGATATTTTGTCATTGCAGCCCTAGCACACTAATACAAAATTTCACTACCATTTTACACAATCAATCCTATCTACCTTTACAATCACATTTTTGGTTTACTTCCCAAGCCTGGTCAGTTGGGCCTGTATTATTTTTCCCCATACTATAAATAACACACAATTAAAATAAATTAGGTAAAAAGAGATTTATATTTACAGAAGGAGATTTTTAATTCTTAAGATTTGGCCAGATCTATTTTCTGTATCTCTTTACTGGGTAAGATATTTAAAGGTATGAAATAAAAAAATAAATTGGATTGGCTTATGTAAAAGTCATATGAATACTCTTTCAAGGTATATAAAAATGCTCATTAAAGTTAATAAACATCATTTCAATTTTTATAAACTAGTATTTTTCCTTAGGTTTTCCTTCTTCAGAAAAATTACACAGTATTACTTGATTAATGACCTACTTAATTGGACATTACATGTGAGTTTGAGTTTTTCTTTTATTAATGTAACTAAAATTGCATAATATAACAATTTATTAAGATAACTAAAATTGCTTATGATACAAAATTTATTATATGTAAGTAAAACTTGTTTATGCTATATTTCAACAAGACAGCAGTACCCCTGAAACACCACATGCCCTGGAAAAAAAAAATATATATATCTATGTAAAATATAAATATTTCCACTTAATGTTGTTTCTTATTAAAATTGATTTTAATAAGAATATATTTATATATGTTATATTGTATTATTGATATATATAATAACATATATATAATGATCAATTTTAATAAGAAACTGAGAGTCAGATGGGGATATTTCCAACTCTCAAACATAATCATCTGATGACTTGCATTTATGACTATTTTAAGAATCTCAGCATTGGCCAGATTTGGAGGAAATCTTCATGGGTGCCCTGGGAAGTCAAAATACACAGTGAGGGATGGTATACTCTGCTCTTTGCTAAAGGGAAAAAAATGGAACTGAAAGAAATAAAACAAAAAAATATATTGCTGCAAGCGTATTGTCCTTTCTTAAGGTTAAAAAAGTTAACTCACTGTAATCTTTGTTTTTTATCTTCACATTTTAAGTATGTATTTACCAAATATTAGTTGAAAATAAAACACCACCTCCATGAGTCCTGGCTCAGGGATAACTGCTAACCCCTGGCCTGCGGCTTTATTCGTCTCCTGTGTCCTCCCCTACAGGAAACTCATTTCCAGATATCAGGCCCTGAAACGGCTTCCAGTGACAGCTACCATGGCTGATACAGTGGTTATGCCCTTCACCCATCCAGCAAATCTGAAAAGAAATTGGAGAGCCCCACCAACCTTTCCCTGACCTGAACATGTAAATTTTCAAAAATAAGCAAGACTATGGGTTATGGTATGGTTCTTCCATCCTCACAGAGAGATACATGTCCTATGACAAGAACCTTCCCAGGAATGTAATGGGGAGGTGGAGAGAAATTGAATTTCTGTGCCTTTTGAATACTAGTACATAGGTGACCATAATTTCCACAACTCCTTGTATCAAGATGAGACGAAGAAATTAATGTTCTTCAGTGTTTGTCCTGAGATTACCATTAGCAGTATTTTTGTCCAGGGTAGACTACGGGTGGGCCCATTTGGGCCCCTACAAATCTCCATTGTTGTGGCTGTTATTACCAAACATATCATTGATACATATTGTCTATGGGCAGTTCTTATTTTCTTTGCCCCCAGTCTCTGACAGGAATCTTTGAAGTTGAGGCCATCTTTTGGGTCATGTGAAATCCTGTAAACCAACCTGAATGTAGGCACCTAGTGAGAATATCATTTATGGCTCCTTTCAGTTAACTTTTATCAAGATGGAATGGGATGCAAATGCCATCCAGCCTCAGAAACCTATCCCTACCAAGAATAATAAAGCATGCACAGCACAACAGGCCAAGCTTCATGTCATATTATCATCCAGGGTACTGCAGTAAAAGAGCATACAATATTTTTACTGACTCGTAGCTGTGACTAAAGGTTGAGCTGTTTGGTTGGACCATTAGCAAGCCTTGGACTGGCATATAAAATAAGCCCTCTTATGGGAAAAAACATATGGATTAAATTCTGTTGTGCTTCTAAGTTTCTTTTTTCCCATGTAGATGATCATCAGAATGACTCCTGTGCTAAGAAAGGGCAAGGTAATAAACGAGAATATCATACTTTTTATCTAAATGCAGAGACTGGATTGCTCTCCACTCAGCAAGCACATGTGTGATCAATTGCCTTCTGGGCCCACAAGATATTCTTGGCAGATGGATCATTCTGGGTCCCTTATCCAATCCAGAGGGTTCTGCTGGGTCTTGACTGGAGTTGACACTTTCTGCTGGTTTGACTTGGTCCCTATACTTTCCACTAACCCTAGCTACACGATTGAGGCCCTAAAATATCTCATTTGTTTTCCTGTTTGGCTTCCTTGAACAGATTGTGACTAACAATGGTTCCATATTTGTGGCAAAGGCAGAGGATGTAATCATGGACTCTCCATGTTTCATATCACACCCCAGCCACAGTGTGGTCAAAACATTTAATGAACAATTTAAAGGTAGGCTTAAGAAGCTAAAAGGAGAGGGCAAGATGATCTAAGCTGAGACCACATATCTCAAGTGAGCAGTCCTGGGCCTTAATGCAATAATTCTTAAAAGAGTACTTTTCACTTATGAAAAGAATGGAAAGAATATGTGCATAAATAATGTATTTCATAATTATATAATTTAATTTGTGATTGTTTTTATTTACTGTGTGAACTTATTGTTTGAGATCACATGCTTTCAGTCTGAAGAACTTATTATTTATGTTATTAAAAAGAAATATTAGTAACAACTAATTGTTATTGACAATGAATAAAACAGCTAGTAACAATTACTTAAAATTATAAATAAGTACTTGTTGTTAGTTTTTGGCCTTCATTTTTGAAAGACAATTTTGCTGCATGTAAGACACTACTTCATAGAACTTTTCTTTTTTTCCTTTGATGCATTGAATGTGTCATTCTGACAGATGCAGGAAGAAGATAAGGGGGAGTGTCCCTGGAGAATCTCCCACTGGTCTGCACACTGGGAGAACAGGGTGGAGCCACAGGAAGTTAATGTCATTTACAGGGGGAGAAACCTGTCCTCTCCTGTTCCTGTGTGGCGACCTGGGATCCAATCTGTGAGTTGGGGGTCTGTTAATACGAACTTGTCTCGCTTTGTTGAGAAGTTTTTTTCTAGTTTCCTTTTCATCCAATAAATTACATTCCCCTCACCCTTCAAAGTGGCTGCCTGCTTAATGTTTCCTGGTTGTGCTACAGGAACCTTTTTTTTTCCCCCCACAATAACTCTACTGCCTCTGCCTTCTACATTTCATTACTTAAAATGAGACGTGACTGTTAATCTCGGAGTTTCATTATATGGGTCAATTTTCTCTTGCCACTTTCAAGATTATTGTGTTGTTTTTGGCTATCAACTTTTAAAAAATAATGTTTTGGAGTGTGGATATCTTTTTATGTATTTATCCTACTTGGAGCTTAATGAGTTTCTTGGATGTATAGTTTCCTTTTGTTTTTCATTTAATTAATTTTATCAACTTTTATATTTAAAAAATATTTCTGCTCTTTTGTCTGTTTCTTCTACTTCTGATATTCCCACCAGACATTCCCACTGAACATATACATTGGTATTAATGGTATCTTATACTTTGAAGACTTTTTGTTCACTTTTCTTCATCATTTTTCTTTGTTCTTTTAATTACATAATCTCATTTGATCTGGCTTCAAAGTTTATATCTTTCTTCTGCAAGTTCAGATCTACTGTGATGCCTGTTCAGTCATTTTTAAATTTCAATTATTGTATGTATTTTTCACCTTTAGAATGTATTTGGTGTTTCCTGTAATTTATCTCTTTTCTTAATATTTTCTATTTCAAGTGTCGTTCTCATTATACCTTCCTTTACTTTTAAAAGCATAAATTTCCTTAGTTATTTGAACGTATATATAATAGATGCTTTAAAGTATTTGCCTATAAAGTTTGATGTCTGATCCCTTTCAAAGACACTTTTCTTGCTGTACATTGACATTCTGGAAGTCATCTCTTCAGATAATAATTTTTGTAGCAAAATAAAAGAATTAGCAAATTGGATATGGATGAATGACCAAAATAAATAATTCAAAGGCAGTCTAGGAAGGGAAAAATTTGAAAACCACATAAGGAAATTATTAGACATAACATATAAAGAGACATACACATATTTTCACCTTGAGTAGCAGAGTAGAGAATGGGGTTGAAAAAGAGGTAATATTTTATAAGATAATGTCTAAAAAGATAAAAAGACATAAAATACTAAATTATAATAGCTTTTTGTTTTTGGAAATAACCCAAACTTTCATTACTAAATTTTGTAGACTTTAATTTTTAATTATTTATTTATTTATTTATTTATTTATTTATTTATTTATTTATTTTTAATGTTGCTATTATACATAGAAGTTCTGAGTACTAAGAGGAAACTTACCTAGCTTCTGGTTATTTCCTTTCTTCTTTGTCTCCTTCAAACTTTGAGTATATCAATTAGCCACCTCAGTCGTATGGTCCATTACTTTGACCTGTATAGAAACATCCTTCTTTTCTTGCTGGTTAAATAGCATCAATGTATCCAAATTATTATAGTTTCAATTTCCAATTTAATAAAAATTGTTCTTTGTCAACATCTATAATATTCTTTCTTTTATTTTTTAATCAACACTTTTAAACTGGAAAATGTTACATTTCTAGAAATAATAAACAAAAACTTGCTTTCATTGTCTGGTGTATTTTGGTTATGGGAGAAACAGCATCATATATTGTTTGACATTTTAAAATCATATACCAGATTATAAAATAGAGCCATTGCTTTGTCACCCAAATTCATCACTAAGTTTTCAGTAGTAAGACCTGCTGCTTCTGGGTGATAAAAAGCATTGTAAAAGTAATGAGTTTCACTTAAATTAAACTATTGCTGAACTTTGTTCTTTAAAAAGTGTTTTTGTTCAGAAGAAAAATGTACAGAATCATGTGATAAAGTTGTATAGCTAACTATACTACAAAGCTACAGTAATGCAAACAGCATGATACTGATGCCAAAACAGATATATAGACCAATGGAACAGAACAGAGGCCTCAGAAGTAACACCATACATCTACAACCATCTGATCTTTGACAAACCTGATGAAAACAAGCAATGGGGAAAGGATTCCCTATTTAATAAATAGTGTTGGGAAAACTGGCTAGCCATATGCAGAAAACTGAAACTGGACCCCATTCTTACACCTTATACAAAAATTAACTCAAGATGGATTAAAGACTTCAATGTAAGACATAAAACCATAAAACAAAAATAAATAAATAAATAAATAAATAAATAAATAAATAAATAAATAAATAAACCTAGGAGAAAACCTAGGCAATACCATTCAGGACATAGGCTTGGGCAAACACTTCATGACTAAAACACCAAAGGCAATTGCAACAAAAGCCAAAATTGACAAATGGGATCTAATTAAACTAAGGAGCTCCTTCACAACAAAAGAAACTATCATCAGAGTGAACAGGCAACCTAAAGAATGAGAGAAAATGTTTGCAATCTATATATCTGACAAAGACCTACTAACCAGAATCCACAAGGGACTTAAAGAATTTTACAAGAAAAAAACAACCTCATCAAAAAGTGGGCAAAGTATATGAACAGACACTTCTCAAAAGAAGACATTTGTGCAACCAACGAACATATGAAAAAACACTCGTCATCACTGGTCATTAGAGAAATGCAAATCAAAACCTCAATGAGATACCATCTCACTCCAGTTGGAATGGTGAGCATTAAAACGTCAGGAAACAACAGGTGCTGAAGAGGATATGGAGAAATAGGAACACTTTTACACTGTTGGTGGGAGTGTAAATTACTTTGACCATTGTGGAAGAGAGTATGGCAAGTCCTCAATGATCTAGAACCAGAGACAGCATTTGACCCAGTAATCCCATTACTGGGTATATACCCAATGGATTGTAAATCATTCTACTATAAAGACACATGCATGTGTATGTTTATTGCAACACTATTCACAATAGCAAAGACCAAATGTCCATCAATGATAGATTGGATAAAGAAAATGTGGCACATATACACCATGGAATACTATGTAGCCATAAAAAAAGAATGAGTTCATGTTCTTTGCAGAGAAATGGATGAAGCTGGAAACCTTCATTCTCAGCAAAATAACACAGGAACAGAACACGAAACACCACATGTTCTCACTCATAAGTGGGAGTTGAACAATGAGAACCCATGGACACAGGGAGGGGAATATCACACGCTGAAGCCTGTCGGGGGTTGCAAGGGGCAAGGGAAGGGATAATATTAGGGGAAATACCTAATGTAGGTAACAGGTTGATAGATTCAGCAAGCCACCATGGCACGTGTATACATACCTATGTAACAAACTTGTACATTCTGGACATGTATCCCAGAACTTAAAGTATAATAAAAAAGTAAAATAAATGTAAATTTGATTTAAAACACACAAGCTGGGGATTTTTAAAATGAATATGAATAGTCAAAAATAAAAAACAAAGACTTTAGGTGATCATGAAAATATGTAAAAACAGCTGATTTGATTAGACTTGTACAGACAATATATTAGGTCAGCTAGACAACAAATAGACACTTGTGAAAATACATCCAACTTTTTAGCAAATACCATCCTACAATTTATTATGTTTTTTTTTTTTGGTTTATTTAAGTGCAATAAATGTGTTGGATTAATACAAGTAAAAGAAAAATGTACATTTGCAGTATTAATGTAGTCTTTCCAAATCCAGCACCTGCCTAATTTTTACCTCCCAAAATAATTTCACCTCCTATAGAATGCCTAAATAGTTTATTGACTGTTTAATGTGATTTCACAAGTTTATGTCTTTCCAGATGCTGATTCTTTTACCCATTTTTTTTTAAACTCAGCTGTTATTACTTCCTGCAGGAATATTTCCATCTCACCACCTAAGGTACACTTTCTGCAGTCTCATGGTACTTAGTTTTCTATTGTATCACAAGTCTTACATTCTATCTTAACATTTGTAAGCATTTCTTTAATTTTCATGTCTATACTTTCTTTGAGGCAAAAGTTGTATTTATCACCACTTTCACATAATTTCTTTTAATTGATAAATGCTTAGTGAGGGAAGGAAATGAATGAAGGATGGAAAAACGGAAGCAAGAAAACAAAATATAATTATATAATAATTATATTTCTGTGCCTTTGGGCAAAATGTAATTCACTGAAAGAAACACTAGTCTGAAGAGTAAGATAGTAAGTAAGGATTCACTCTTTATTGTGTGTCCATTTCCTAAAGGAAATAAATGTACTCTCATTTAAACAAGCACATGACCTCATCTTAACTGGATTAGGGTAGGTCTTAAATCCAGTGACTGATGCTTTCATGAGAAGAGAGGAATTTTTACACAGACACACACACAGGAAAGACAGCTGTAATATATGAAGACAGAGGCAGAAATTGGAGGATAACTGCTACTAGCCAAGTGATGTTGAGAATGGTCCTTTATGACCAGAAGCTCGGTAGGGGCAAGGAAGAGACTCTTTTCTAGAGCATGCAAGGAAAGCATGGCCCTGATGACACCTTGATTTCAAACTTGTATTCTCCAGAATTGTGAAAAGAAATTTATGCTGTTTTAAGCTACCCATTTGCTCTTTTTAAATAAAGCTCTAGGAAACATATATTCAGTTATATATATTTTCTATACTATATGACATCCATGTTCAATTGCTACTTTTCTCATATTATTAATTTTACCTACAAGCTATGCAACTATAAAACTCTGTCAAATAAAAGTGTGTGTGTGAGTGCATGTGTATGTGTGTGTATTTCAAACATGTTTTATTTTAGATTTGGCCACTGGGAGCAAAGAGCACTGTGGTGTCCTTCCCATTCTTGTGTTTATTCACATATAACAACCATAAAAGTCTATAAATTGAATTTTTATCACTGGTTTTATGAAATTTGTTAAGATAAACTGACTTGCCAACATGAATAACTAAAGCAATGAGAGATATTATAGGTGAAAATGATATGTACTATAAAATTTATAATATCTTTCTGATATCACAGTAAACAAAAACTCTCTTAAGATTGCAATTATTGTTTTCCCATGCAATATCAAAAAGAACTTTCCATCAATGTTGAAATCATCTCATACATAGTTTTAGTATCTGTACGACCTTCCTTTTTTTTTTTTTTTTTCTTTTAAGGGTGGCACGTGAAACGTTGGGCTTTTCCAACTTTTTTTGTCTTTAGACGTTTTCCTTTAAGTGAAATCTTCAACCCCAAATAGCTTCTGTACTTTCTCGTAAGCCATTTCTTACTCTATAGGGAACTGACATAGCAGGTCTGACCTTGGCTTCAAAGAATATTGAAAGAAGAAAGTGGGGTGGAAACTAAGTAAAGCAATGTGAAGGCTTATACTATTCAAGGTCAGGGAAAAATAAAGCATAGTGATTTTAGAGACTAGTTCGGCTGAATTTGCTTTATGTTTGTTTTAAGGGTCACCTGTTACACACTCAAGTATGTAAAACATATATGCTCCATGGAGAGAAGTATTTTTATCTGTTCTCTAGAATAGTTATGCATATATATGCAAATATACACATACATATATACACACATATAAAAATACACATATATGTGAATTTATTCATTGGAAATTTTAAAATTTCCATTTCTAATATTTAGTATATGACAATGTGTACACATATTATATAAAGTGTTTTTAAAATAAACATTGAAAAACTGATAACTATTTATTGATTATGCATTAATATAATTGAAGTGATAAGCTTTTTCACAATAATGAGAAATGTTCACATATATTTTTCAAAATCAAATTTTCTATGACACAATACTTTATAATATACTAAATATGCTTAAATAGGTATGCTTTTATTTCCTACTACGTGAAGGGAAATGTATGTAACTTTTAAAATTATTCAGGAAGCATTTTGTATCTTTTGACTGTCTTTATTAGAATATAACTATTGGTGTTTGTGTCTGGGAGATTCAAATATGAACTTATAATGTGTATCAAAGTACCATAAGCAAAGTTATAACTGATTTCCCTCTGCTAATAAAATGGGTCAAAGTATGATTTTATAATATATGATGCCTAGAACAAGGGAAATATAAATATGAACTTAGAGGTAAAGTTGTATTGCAATATCCTATATTCACACATACAAAAATTATGTACTTCCAAAAGCTTTTATAATTCTGATAAATTCAATATTTTAGGCATCATGATTATTTGATGTGGACATCTAATAAAACTCTCTAATATTATTATACTGGAATGAAAATGTCACAGGATATTGACAAAAGCAAGCAATAACTTTTCTGAAATGTTGTTTTATAAAGCAAAAAGATATAAAAGATATGAAAAAAATAACATTTTAAATTTAACATTATATTGTATAAACATATTAAGTTGCCAAAATTCCTTGTATTCTAGTACACATTATTTTATAAGTAAAATCACTGAATTTATTTCTACATTATAGAATATAGAAAAGCTCTAATTATATGTATGTCTTAATATTCTCCTATTCAATTAATAGCATTCTAGAGATGACTAAAATAAAACTGAAACTTAGGTAATACATAATAAAGTGAGTAATTCATGATAGAAGCTGTGTAAGGTGCTTTGGGAAGCTTATGTAGAGACTTATTTCCACCCAGGAATCAGGGAAGCCTATCTGAGAAAACTTTCCTTGATATTTCCTATTAAAGATAGTAACACGAATAGGCAAGGGAAGTTATTCTAAAAGATGAAGAAGGATGAATAAAGGTCAAATGTACGAATAGTGGAGTGTATATAACAAACTACAAGGAGATCAGATACCTGAAAATCTAAATGATAAAACACGGTCACTTGAAACAATGTGGGTGAGATACCTGAAAAGGAACTTAAATGAAATTATTTTGAATGGGTCATAGAATCACTGGAGGTGTTGAAAAGTTACTCTCAAGGTTAAGTGTCCAAAACTGGCATAGAATAGTTTTTGAAAGCTCCTGGAATGTAGTCTATATAGTATGCACCATACTGACTTTGCGCAACACTGAACAACCTTCCCTATAAGCGACTATTAGTTAACTTTTACATCTGTGCTCCTCATAATCTGTTTGGGCTAAGTGTCCAAAACTTTCATAAAATAGTTTTTGAACACTCCTTGAGTGTAGTCTCTGTAGTATGCACAAAACTGAATTCTTTAGCAACAATCTTCCAAGCGACTACTTGTTAGCTTTTCTATCTGTGCCCCTCATAATCTCTTCCATTCAGTCTCTGTTTCTCTCCTGGACTGTTTTAGTAAGCACCTAGCAGTTTTCTAACTTCCAGTTTTTGACACTTGAAATGTATCCTATACAATCTGGCAGAAATATATTTTCTAAGTTTATTTCCAAATATCAATAAATGTATAAAAGTTATTAGAAAAAAATTTATCAAGTAATATGGAAGTTTCATTTGTAGGAAAGAAGCATTATCACAGTTCAAAGGACATAAATGATATTTGAATAATTAATTAGAAATAAGTATAGTGGTCATGGATTTAAAATTCAGCTTCTTAAAGTATCAGTTCACACTAACTTAATTTGTCCATTCAATGAAATCCCAATAAAAATAGAAACAACACATGGGAAAGATATGTGACCAACTGAAGATAAAACTCAAATGGAAAATTTGAAAACAAAAGCAACAAAAAGTCATAAATTTAACGAAGTTAAAATGGAAAAAAAAGTAGCAAAACTAATATAAACAAAGAGACTGTTATCTAAGAGAAAAAGGGCTTTGCAATTTCATATAAGAGATGAACAATCTAGTATATGAACCTTTGCAAAGGTTTTGTGCCAGACACTTTTGTATTCCTCCAATAACAGTTTTCTCTACTGTATCTTTTTAATTTGTGCATAGCTCTCATTTCAGAATTACAATATTTTATTACAATAATATAACTGCAGTATAATTAAGGTATTTTGAGATCCAATGAATACACACTGTCATGTAAACATGAGCATAAGAGAAAAAATATAATTGAGATGTAAAACTGTAATCATTTTACCTAGAAATTGATGAACTGATGGGAGTAACTTATGATTTAAGCTTCAAAAATCTTTCCTACTCATAGTTGCTCCCTCAAAATCCTTCTGTAGTCTTCCTTCAAAGTTCTCAATAAATTTCAACCTCTATAATTTTTAAATATCTTCCCTCTATTTTTCATTTATGCCTTTTGCTAAATTTCTATTTTTTACATTTCTATCTCAGAGACCACACACTCACATATAAATACATTTAACAGAAAAACATAAACATAGATACTCATAAACACACACACACACACACACACACATACACATAGTTTTGTTTACCTTGCTGCTCCTTGGAAACCATAGGCTATTCTCCCAGTTACTCATTTTTTAAAAATTATTATTATTATACTTTAAGTTCTAGGGTACATGTGCATAACATGCAGGTTT